>NC_056725.1:458053641-458218641 GCF_019279795.1 Protopterus annectens | reverse complement strand
TTTTGTAGTATTGTAGAGTACAGATAGTGTTGGGAACAGAAAATGGACAAAAAGATGATAGGCTTAGCAAGGGATACATATAATTGCTAGGAGGCTTACTGGTATAAAACAATGGGACACAGGAGAGAACCATAAAATAAAGTATGTGGTTCCTGAATGCAGTAACATTTGGGTTTGGGAGTAAGGGGGCAATCTGAGATGAGACTGGTTTTGGCAAAATGTCTATTCAGATATTAATTAACAAATGCTAACATCTTGTACCAGGATAACAACAGTTGTAATATATATGTTAAAGCAGAGACAAATGGTTAAAACATTGCCTGCTGTATCTCAGGCAATGCTGCTGCAGTAGTGGAAGACAGCCAAATAGAACAGATTAACTGCAATCCTGAGAGGCTAATTAGAAAAGCCTAGTACCCCATGATTTGGCCAGTACCCTACAGATTGCTAAGATGTGACCTTTGTCTAGCATACAAGGCACCCTCTGATCTAATACTGATGGATTTACTGCATATCAGCAAGTCAGATAGCATCAGAAATAATCTGTCTAGGGATTTAAACCTCTTCTTCAACATCATCAGAGTGGTTTGGAGGGACAGGTATATCTCTTGAAAGATACTGCTGCTCTGAAACAGACTGCCCATCCACATAAAACAAAATTCATCCCTATTCATATTCAAGGACAACTTGGATCTACGGATAGGAAACAGAAAATTTACCCCAGGACTGACCTTGTACTACGAAAAGATAGATGCAGCTCCTAAATGGTTTATCCCATGCATGGGTCCCTGAAATTATCTATGGTATGATCCCACTTATTCTCATTAGGGGTGATATATAATTGTCAGTCACCAGTTGTGTAAGGCCAATCTAACACTAAGTGGGATAGGTTAATTCAAGTACCAAACAGAAGCTGGCTAGGCTTAAAATGGCCCATAAGGGCAGCTGCCCAGTACTTACCTATGAACCTGTTCAAAAATAAATTACTGAATGGGAGTACTTAAGATTCCTGAGACATTCATTAATGGGAGCATAAGAGTAAGAGGCAGATGTGTGTGAGGAGAGAAAAAAGATATTAGTACTTCTACCGGAAGTAGGACTGTGAAAAATGAAAGAGAAAAATCATTTCAAATAGTTTCTCAAAACATATAACAGAGTGCAAGGCAATACAGATATGCACCTTAGATGGGCATTTACAGAGTGTAACCTAAGTAACCGTGTAACCAGTTCCACAAATCTGTAGTGAAACAGACATGGCATTTTGTTTTAGAGTGCCTAGTAAATATCTTTGTGCGTGTCTGTTATCAATGTAAACTAGATGTAGCGATGAATGCTGTATTAGATTCAATGTAGGTAGAATGTATCTCCTTCACTTTGAACACATCTAAGCAATGCTATGCACCGTAACATTACACAAGGAATGCTAAGCTAACATCTAGCAGGGAACAGTGATGGAAGCTATACCGAATAAAATACTGGCATAAGGTATATGTGTCACATCCAACAAAGAAAAACAGCAACATTATGCAACTATGTAGTGCATAACAAATGCTGTCTGGCAATAGGTAGGCTAGTGAACAAATATTTAGGGCCAGATTCCAAAAGAGTTGCTCTCAATGTAAGTCTGCCTGATTCTGCAAGACTTGCTCACTGTGTAAGTGACTTACATTGGTGTAAGGCCTGTCTATAAACAGGCTTACTACAGGGTCAAGATTCCAAAACAACTGCTCTCAATATAGGTGGTCACTTTTACTGAGAGCAAATCTTTTGGATTCAGGGTCTTAATCACGAAAGGTAACCAGGTATTCATCAAAGCGTAGTCCAGTTGTGTTCCCTGAGATGTAGCGAAAAATTGTACTTACAAAGTCCTTTGATTATGTCTGCACTACAGCTCTGATTTTGTCTATTCTAGTGAATGCAGGGGGGATAACTGTAGGGATAGCCCAGGGTGCTATTAAATTAAGTGTACAAATGTCTCACACTTCTGTGCTATTCAAAAGCACCACTTAAGTGTATGGCAGTTGCTGTGGACAATGTAAAAAAAAAAAAAAAAAACAAGACACACCCCACGTTAGTGGGAGTCAGTCAGTCAATCTTCAGATGTGTTAACATAATCCACATTAATGTAAACCAAAATATGCTTGAGTGCTTCTAGATCTAAAATTTCACAGCCAACATTATTTATGTAAGTATGGCAAACATTGATTCACTGCAACCTTCCAGCTTGCCTTAGAGGGTATGACTTTGACATACTCTGTTATATCAATATCCTTGTTGGTTTTTTTTACCTTATTTCCAAGACCAGCCTGTACAAAAATCAACTAATTTACAATTTGTAACTCTATGATGCAACATTGTAATCCACATTAGATAGACTGAGTCTCCCCTTTGACATTTTTTCCCTTGAAAGCTAAGACCATTGTATTTATCACTCCTTCCTTAAGTATTTCACTTTTGTAGTTTATCCCCATTGAAAGGTCAACTCATCAAAAGCAAATATGAAAAAGATAAGACTGTCATTATATCCTGAGTATTTATGCAACATTAACCCTTCTGGTTCACTGTTGATGGTTAGCATTATTTTATGATGTGTTAATCCCCAAAAATAGCCTGATGGGAGCTACATCAAAAGGATTTTGTTTTCACTGTATCCATGTTCAAAGAATATACTGTCTTTCTTGTTGCTGCAATGCATGTTTGTGTCCACATACTATGACATATTTTGCACAGTATAATCTGTAGTACTTTTTCACTGCATTAATTTATGTTGTGAACCGTTTCCTTGTTTGAGTGCCCTCAGAGAAAGTGTCAGCATTTCTTTTTTGCAGGCTCATTTTGATGTGGGTTACATGTATTCTGTTTTATAGCATTTTTAGTAAATCTAGGGGCTTCCCTTATGTTTGTCAGGCTTAGTTATACTTACCATTCCCCCTCCCCAGTATCCCCATGGCTTAGTTCTACTTACCATTCCCCCTCCCCAGTATCCCCATGGCTTAGTTCTACTTACCATTCCCCCTCCCCAGTATCCCCATGGCTTAGTTCTACTTACCATTCCCCCTCCCCAGTATCCCCATGGCTTAGTTATACTTACCATTTCCCCTCCCCAGTATCCCCATGGTTTAGTTCTACTTACCATTCCCCCTCCCCAGTATCCCCATGGCTTAGTTGTACTTACCATTCCCCCTCCCCAGTATCCCCATGGCTTAGTTCTACTTACCATTTCCCCTCCGCAGTATCCCCATTACCTTTTGTTAAGGTTTGAGGGTGCCCATCATTATCCCGGTTCTCCTGGAAATTTTTCTATGACTGACAAATTACACTTCATGGGCACGGCTCCACAATCGTTCAGGAAATGTCTGGTATCCAGTAGTCTGTATTCTGTACTAGAAATCTGCATATATCTTAAAGGATGAGAGAATTTCCTCCAAATATAATACAAACAGTACAAGATTCTAAGGGAAAACATTGTAGGTCATTGGTTGCTTTTCGCTGTCTAATGGGAAAGGAATAATAAGAGATAATGCATTATATGAATGTTATTTTGTGGTTATAGTACCAGCTTACTGCCTTCAGTGAAACCTCATTCTCTTCTAACTATCCAACAAATTAAAGCCTCCAGAGTGACACACATTTAAAAATCTCTGCAGCAAACATTATTTTTTACTCAGAAGTGCAGAATAGAGGAGACTGCTTTTGACCATAACAGAATCTAAGCCTCTGAACCTATTCAGAATACAGCTCAATTCAGCCAACCTGCTGGTGCGGAAGCAGGGTGTCCATTTGCACCACTGGCAGCCTCAGTTCAGGAACAGCCTTGAGCTTCTATTTGGGAATTGTGTGGCTTAGAAAACTACCTCTCTTAAGAATTCTGAAGCTAGGAATACTAAACAAAAAAAATGTTCATATCTATGAGTTGTAGTACAGCTGTATAGTCTTAATCTCAAAATAGCTCTTAAGGTTTATTACAAAGGACTTTTTACACTAGACATAATTTGCCTCTAATATGACTATAAGACAGACTATTTAACTTTAGAAACATAAGTCTCTGCATTCCCTACTACTACATGCTACAATATGTTTCATGAATATGAAGTTGCTCAAGAAGGTTTAAGTTATTTTTAGAATAACAACAAACACCAGGATTAAAATCAAGCAAAGGTTATCCAAAGTGATATAAATGCTGGTGAGTAATGTGCAGTTTCTTGTCATCACTGATTTTAATAACCATCCCATCTGGCATAATGCTTTGTTTCTAACTTGTATGGCATTACATCTAAAATTGAATTTGTTATCCACCATAATATACAAGTCTCTTATTGCAGCTGTTTCCTTACTTATGCAAGGAAACAGCTGCAATAAGAGACTTGTATATTATCAAACACTCAGAGATAGGTCTGCCTATACAAATAACTTTACATTTACTAACTCATCATTTATTAATACTAAATAATAAACCACATTTAGAAATCCAGTTATTTACTGTATTCCTGACTGCTTAGACACCAAAACACCCATCCTGAGTTTATCTGCCTACTTACTGGTCTAACATATTCCACATTTAGGTAGAAAAGGAAATAGACAGCTGGAAAGTATGGTAGTCAAAATAGAAACTAGGGGCACGTCTTTGAAGAGATAATTTCACTTAGAAAAGAGTGCCTGAGTAATGACTTATAATGTCACTGTGTGTGACAAAGTGTCAAATGTTTTTACCAAGACAAGGTAGGCCACAGCTACTGATAAGTCAAGAGCCAGACTTATGGGTTCACAGATTACAGGCTTGTCAAAGTGGTCCATCCTTCACCGAACCCATGTTGTGAAGGGTCAGTTAGGTTGGTGTAAATGTAGTCATTCTTTAGTAAATCCATTTTACAGTTCTCATAACAACTGCCCATTATTGACATATGACTGATTGGATGATAGTTTTCTGCAATATCTGACCTACCATCCTTATAAATTGGGTCAATGGATATGTCCCCGTGTACAGTACCTGAGTAAAGAAAAGTATGGAATATCATTGCACATGGATCTGTTAATACATCTTTCATACAGTAAATGGAAAATATTCAAAATAAATTGATCCTGTACTGGCTGGCTTGATTACTTGGAGAGTCCTGAATGAACCATTTCTCTATTTCTGTGAGGGCATTCAAATGTTATTAAATCAAATATGCTTTCAGTCACCTGTTCAGCCCTTATAATTATTTACAGCATATGTTTAGGAACAGCAATTGATTCTGATTGTTAAAAACCTACCAGGGAATGAACATACTAGTCATAATTTGTTTTCCTAAAGAAATGACTGTTAACGTCATGCCAGCTATTACCACCATCAGTGTGCAGTGACCATAGAGTTAAAAAGTTTAAACAGCTACTAGGTAAATCTGCCAAAATGAAATCTAAACTAATGCACAGAAGATTAATAACAGACTATATGGAAGCAAAACATTCACTATGAAAAACTAATTGGAGTGATGTGTTCAGTGGCAAAACTGCAGATGCAATGTGACCGTTTTTTTAAGCGGAATGGTTTGCATGCAATGGTACCTACATCATACTTAGACCTGGGCAAAGCTTTTGACACAATTCCCCTCTCATGTATGGTGGAAAAGTTAAATAAACTGGAAATAAACCCCTATGTCAACTATTGGATTGCCAACTGGCTTACAGATAGGACACAGGAAATCAAAATTGGGGAAGTTACCTCCACAAAAAGACCATTCACCAGTGGAGTCCCCCAGGGTTTTCTGCTGAGACCTCTCCTGTTTGGCAGCTACTTTTCTGAAGTAAAAGACAATAACAAATGGCTCTGGCTGATTATGTTTACAAATGACTGCAAGCTAGGAGTAGTCATTGAATCTACAAATGATTTAGCCATCCTACAGGAAGGTTTGTCACAAATAAATTACTGGTGCCAAAACCATGTACTGAAACTAAATGGCAAAAAATGCATTTTTGTATCCTTTGGGATCTCATTTGCCCCAAGAAACTACTACATGGTCAATATGGCCCTACGAATTGACCCACTTGTTCAGGATTTGGGAACTTATGTGGACAGTGACCTAAGTTTCAACCAAAGTATGTCCAGTGTTGTAAGAACCCCCTTCTATATTGCACAGGGATTGTGTCTAGATCTAGGGATGTCATTGTCCCCCATTACTCATCCCTCATTAGGCCAACCATTGAGTATAATGCCCCCTTTGGCATGTAACTGTCCAGATGCATGCAACAACTGGAATGTCCACAGAGATACCTTAGTAAAAGTATACAAGGTCTAAGTAATATGCCCTACATGGGCTGACTCAAACTCCTGTCACTATACTCAGTATCCTACAGACTGCTAAGAGATGACCTGTGTCTAGTATACAAGGCATCCTTTGGCTCAATATTGATGGATTCACTACACACCAGAAAGTCAAATGGCATCAGAAATACTCGGTCTAGGGATCTGAACCTCTTCTGCAATGGGTCTATATTATATGCATGAACACTTAGGTTGTCGAATACAACATGATCGACACCTATTCAGTGAACGCACAAGTCATCGAAACCTCAAAACGTGGAAATACAGATGACTAAATCGTATAGTTTGGCCAAAACCATTCAACCCAGTGAAGAAAATAAAACATAGTTCCCACTACACCGCTCGCTACATACTACCCACCCAAACAAAATAAATAAACCACATACATACACTAACCTAAACCCTACTTCTAACCCTACACTAACCCTTACATACATTACTATCTATGCACTTTCCTTAACCCGCACCCTAACCCTAAGGTCCATAACTATCACATACTTACCTTACAGAGCTACACTGCAGAAGGGATGACTATTCCGAATCGGGATTTCGAATTTTGCGGTTTCTGGCATTCGGTGTACTCACAGTTCACTTAATAGGTGTTGATCATGCCATATTCGACAACCTAGGCATTCGCGCTTGCGATATAGACCCTTCTGCAACATTAGCAGAATGCTACAGAGGACAGGTTTATCTCACAGAGGATACTGCTGCTCTGGAACAGACTCCTCATCAATGTAAAGCAAAGGTCATCTCTGTCCATATTCAAACATAACTTGGATCTGTTGATTGGAAACAAACAATTTACCCCAGGGCTGCCTTTTGTACTAATAGATAGAGGCAGCTCCTAAATGTTGCATCCCATGCATCGGTCCCCTCAAATTACCTATGATATGATCCCATTTATTCTCACTAGGGGTAATATATAATTATCAACAATGGGATGGGTAAGGTCAGTCTAACATCAAATGGTATAAGTTAATTAAAGCACAAAAAAAGGAATTGGCTAGGCTTAAAATGGTCTGCAAGGACAGCTAGCCCAGCACTTACCTGTGAAACAATGAAACTATCTAAAAATGCTAAACATCAGGATCTAGGCACACGATGTTAGGGGGCTATATTTCCATAAGAGCAAGATACTTGATTAAGATGACAGACAAAACATATAAGAAATGAAAAAGTGGCCGAACTATAACTTTGAAAATGGAAATAAACAAGTTGGATAGATAAATTAAATGTAATATGAGACAAGAAAATTTTGAAGAACATTTATATAAAGATATTGAGCATAGCAAGAAACCATTTCATAGATACATAAGACGTGGAAGAAGTAAAGACATACAAATTGATAAACTATGGTTAGATTCTAAACTTTATTCTCAAACACAACAGATTATAGATATGCTTAGAAAATTTTATGCAAACCAGTTTGGCTCCACAGAGGGTGTAATAAATTGCCCTAGTAATATCCAAGTCATTTCAGATACTGAAATTAAATAAGATTACATTGAAAAATAACTATGTAAACTGGACCAAAACAAAGCACAGGGAGGAGACGGAATTAATAGTAATGACCTGATTACACTTCAGCATGAACTTACAGTACCATTATATCTGTTATTCACTAGGTTATTTAAGTATGGGGAGATTCCTCAAGATTGGAGAGATGCCCTTGTTAAACCTATCTTTAAGGGAAAGGGGAATAGGACAAATTCAGAGATATACAGGTCCATAGGTTTACTTTCTTGCCTTGGAAAAACAATGGAGAAGGTTATTTTGCATAAATTATTGTCAGAATTGGAAAGGTTGGGACTTGAAACCATATATCAGCATGCATATGTTAAAAATAGATCTATAACTACCTCTAACATAAAGTTCTATAACAATATAATAACACCTATAAATGAAAAATTGTGCTGCAGTGTCATTTATATAGACTTAATTTCAGCATTTGACAGTGTCATACTCAAAACACTGATCAATAAATTGCAACAATTAGGTATCAATGTACTCTTGATAAGATGGATAGCTGCACGGCTTACAAATAGGACATGGCAAGTATCATACTGCAATTGGACAACAGAAATTCTGGGTTACGGTCAGAGTGTCCCTCAGGGCTCCATTCTAGGCCCAAACTTGTTTAGGTTGTATCTTTCGGAGTCAGATCTAGCTTTTTCACCTGAGGTATTCTATAGTCTGTATTCAGATGACTTGAAAATGGGGAAACTGATTACATGTGTTTCCGACAGGGCATGTCTACAAAATAACTTGAGCAAATTGACCATTTGGGCACAGGAGAATAATAAATCGATAAATACATAAAAACTAAGCATATGAGATTTAAGACACACAAATTGACAGGTGAGTATTTAAAATAGCACACAAAGATTGAAACTCTAGATTCATTTAAGGACCTGGGTATATGAATAGACCCCTATTTAACTTTGAGTTTTATTAATCATATGAATCAATTTGATAATGATATTTATAGAACTCTAGGTTCTGAAAAAAGATTTATAAAGTCTATGAAATCATTGTTTCTAAGCTATGTTAGACCCAAACTAGAGTATGTACTAACAATATGGAAACTGTATAAGAAAATACGCATTAGTAAATTAGAAAGAATACAGGGTTAATAGACCAAGGGAATCCATGGATGCAACATTTATGTTGTTATGAAAGATTAAACTATCTGAACCTATACAGTGTCTCATGTAGATATTTAAGAGGAGACCACATTCAGGTATTTAATACATTTAGATACAACTACCTCTGGGAATGTTTGGGTTATAAAAATGTAGTAAGGAATCATCAGGCAACCTAAGTAGAAGATTACATAAGAATGAGAGGTGTACTAATTGATTCTCTGAGATAAAGTAGCTGTTGCATGAAATAGACAATCAAATTATATTAAAGCAAGCACTAGTTTAGATATTTTTAAAAATAACCTGGACACTTATTATGGAAATATGGGAATGACTGTTTTGGTATATACTGTCAGACTAGAAGGACATTATGCCTGAAATATTTGTACATATGTATATATGTATGTATAGATGTCCTCTTAGTAAAGTAATCATTAACTATGTTGACCGTGGCAAAGGTCTCATTGACATCATAGTTTTCCTTTGTGATCCTACACAACAGTATAAACTTCTCTTATCTGGCCAAAATGATAAAGATTCTTCATATTTTGATTAGCTGCTACCATACCTCTATGTATATTCCTTGTAGCAGCATTGTTTGATTTTATTAGCTCTTGTACATTACTTTTTTATAATATAAATGTCTATGCTGCTTTATTTTTTAGATGTTTAACAAGCTTATTGTTACAACACAGTGGCTTGCTCACTTGTTTTGTTGTGTTTTGTTATACTTAGTAGGTTAGACTTTTCTGCAATTGCTGAACATATAACAAATGTTTTTGTCACAGTTTATAAACAAGTACCTTTGTAGATGGAGGACCAGCCAGTGCAACAAAATGTCATGTTTATGATTCTCAGAATTTCCAACTTTATAGTTGTAAATCATCTAGTTAAGGTCAAGTTGATTTACATCCCAGAATAGTAAAACTTATAGTCAAGACGTCTGGGTTACCCAGTGGTTCAGAAAAAGCATTATCTGTCTCTAAGCCAGTAGTAAACATCAAATCAAGGACATTGTGGCTTCTAGTTGGAAATAGTACCAATTATGTGAAACTATTCAGTTGAATAAGATCTAAAAACCTCTTCTCATAATGTGAGGAACTAGTGTGTAAGTCATAGTCTATTTCTGCGTAGCTGAAATCAGCCAGACATATTGTAGGATGATGCTAGGGAGGTATCAAGTATACTCAGAAACAAAGTATAGTTTTCTGAGTTCAGTCCAGGATTGCTATAACATAGCATGAATTTGATTTTTTGAAAAGTCTGAATATTATGCAGTCCCAAAGCCATGACCTCAGTCACTCCTGAAGTTAGTGAATAATAATTTTGCTCAAATAGACTTGCTTGTAACCCCCCCCCCCCCAAGTAACTGTACAGAGACACTCAAACTTGTAGAAATCAGTCACAGTTATGTCAAAAGAGCATCACATCTCTGCAATTACTATTATGCTTAGTAAAAGCCATGTTTTTAAATTCATCCGGTATGTTCATCATATTGATCACTGCTGCAGTAGCCTTAGCTACATGGGTTATATCCTTCCAAGGATATAACAGTCTGGCAGCTTCTAAAGCTTCAGGGCACCTTCCACTTGTCCAAATGCTCAGGCAGCTCAAGCCAAAGATGTAAGAGGTCTGAGACACACACACACACACACACACACACACACACACACACACACACACACACACACACACACACACACACACACACACAAGAATCACCCAAGACATGTATACTCACATTAATCTTAGTATAGTCACTAGGTTCTATACGTATGCATTCATGTGCTTACACTCACACACATATCCACATATGCATATGCATGCTTATTCTTGAACACACACACACACACACACACACACACACACACACACACACACACACACACACACACACACACACACACACACACGCACACATGCACACATATACATATAAGCTCAGTCAGCAGTTCTAGAGGAGGTACCCTTTTTCAAAGGGCTATTAAGTGTCCTGTCTGTGTGTGCATGGATTTTTGCTTGGATCTATATTTTCTTCTTACATTTCAAAAACACTCAGGTAGCTGATCTTTCAAACTGTCTGTAGTTGAGTAGGCAGTTTGCATCTGTTTCTGTGTGTGTGTGTGTGTGTGTGTGTGTGTGTGTGTGTGTGTGTGTGTGTGTGTGTGTGTGTCTATGTGTATGTGTATGTATGTATGAACATTCATGCATGCAATGCATATGTGAATGTGTGTGTAAGCTTGTACATGCATGTGTCAATGTGTGTGTGTATCTGTGCGTGTGCATGTGTGTGGAGGGGTTAGCACATGCATGCATGCACATGTATGTGTCAATGTGTATGTCTGTATGCACACGTGTGCACATATGTGTGTAAGAAAGCATGCATGCAAATGCATATTTGAATGTATTTGTGTGTGTGTGTGTGTGTGTGTGTGTGCATGTGTGTATGTGTATGTGTGCACATGCAAGCATGTGTGGACTACCAACATACCCAGAGCATTCCATACATTGCAGCCACTGCTTAAAGTGCCTATCTTTCCCAAAACTGTGAACGGAGTAAAGCAGGAAATCAAAAATAAGTATCTAATGGATATTAGTCTGTAAACAAATCACTTCAAATTACACGAATTCCAAGTTGTCAGATCTGTTGATGATTCTTCCTTGGCAATATGGGGAGGAAATGTTTTCACTTGTCTGTACCTAAGACTTTTAGTTTCTTTATTTACTTTATGAAGTTCAGATTATCTCATTTACTGTTGTGACCAAACACAGACTCAGGTCACTGCTGGTTATGTTTCTGATTTGCTTCAGATGAAATACTATGACCTTTTCTTATGCATGCACTGCATTAAAAGTGGGAGATGAATGATTATGTGTGACATAGATGTTTCCATATGCCTTAAGAAGATCTGAGTGATTAATTGTTTTATATGACTCAAAGCTACTATAAAATGTATGCCTTTTATACAGTTGTTTACCTTGTTACACTAATAAAATTGACATCTGTGTTGTTTATGCATTTAATGTTTAAATTAAGCAAATGAATATCAGACAAGTACTTTTACTTTCATTCAAAGTAGTCAGTCTGCTGAAGGATAAACACATTTTTGGAACAGAAAGCACATTGAAAACATGTTCTTTATTAAGTTTGAAAAATCATCAGTTCAAATAACTACTTACTGGAAATCCGTTAGAAATGTTATATTACACAGTTTGTTCTTTTCCTAATAACTTCCAAATGAAAACACCCAGCAGTGGTTGAACTATACATGCTTTTGTAAATCTCCAATGTATTGAAGCAGTTTTGCTCTATCCATACCTACATAATTATGTTTATTTACAGTACATGTGATGGCATGTGTAATGGGATTTTATTCACACTCAAAATTACCTTTACCAAGTAACCCATCCCCCTAAGCATAATGTGGGACTTGGGTATATATGCAGCCTTTCTGGGAATTAGAAGAGCCAAGGAAAACGTAATGCCAGGATGTGGTTGTTTCAGTATTTTTTTCTTTGCAAAAAAGAATGCCAGTCTCTAGCTCTAGTATCCAAATATTGGGCATCCATCTGCCAATTAAAGGCAAACCAAGCAGCTGACATTATTGTAATCACATAAAGCTGAGAATATACACTAATCATTTCTTTGCCAAGAAAACAAAATGTTTTCTTTTAGTGACAAGTCCATTAATTGTCTACCAAAAGTGTTTACAAGATCCGATAAGATTCACTGAAAACTGTTGTAAGCAGCCAGTGAAATTCAGTCTACAGTCTGGTGCCTAATTTCAATGCCGAATTGTGCTGTACTGCATATGGGTGCTCAGATCCTTCCTATTACTTCTTATTGTAGTTTGCTGTATTCTAACTAGTCTTTATATAGTGTCAGATCCTTCCTATTACTTCTTATTGTAGTTCGCTGTATTCTAACTAGTCTTTATATAGCATCAGATCCTTCCTATTACTTCTTATTGTAGTTTGTTGTATTCTAACTAGTCTTTATATAGCGTCAGATCCTTCCTATTACTTCTTATTGTAGTTTGCTGTATTCTAACTAGTCTTTATATAGCGTCAGATCCTTCCTATTACTTCTTATTGTAGTTCGATGTATTCTAACTAGTCTTTATATAGCGTCAGATCCTTCCTATTACTTCTTATTGTAGTTTGCTGTATTCTAACTAGTCTTTATATAGTGTCAGATCCTTCCTATTACTTCTTATTGTAGTTTGCTGTATTCTAACTACTGTCTTCATATAGCATCAGAGCCTTCCTATTACTTCTTATTGTAGTTTGCTGTATTCTAACTAGTTTTTATATAGCGTCAGATCCTTCCTATTACTTCTTATTGTAGTTTGCTGTATTCTAACTAGTCTTTATATAGTGTCAGATCCTTCCTATTACTTCTTATTGTAGTTTGCTGTATTCTAACTAGTCTTTATATAGCGTCAGATCCTTCCTATTACTTCTTATTGTAGTTTGCTGTATTCTAACTACTGTCTTCATATAGCATCAGATCCTTCCTATTACTTCTTATTGTAGTTTGCTGTATTCTAACTAGTTTTTATATAGCGTCAGATCCTTCCTATTACTTCTTATTGTAGTTTGCTGTATTCTAACTAGTCTTTATATAGTGTCAGATCCTTCTTATTACTTCTTATTGTAGTTCGCTGTATTCTAACTAGTCTTCATATAGCATCAGATCCTTCCTATTACTTCTTATTGTAGTTTGCTGTATTCTAACTACTATCTTCATATAGCTCCTTTTGTTATTATATTTTGTTTTAAAGTATTTGTCTGTATACTGATGTTTCTCTGTAATAAGTCAGTTTATTTTCATTTCTGTAGCCAGATAAATGTCTGCATATTGTGATAATGTATTCCCTTTATTTAACTTGTGTATGTGTTTGCATGCTTACATGTGCTACTTTGATGCTGTTTCTGTTTTCCTGCTTGCCTTCTGTTATTTGTACAGCATGAGTTAGTTTAAGCACCTTCTTTCTCAGATTATATTAATCGGAAAGCTGAAACTTAACAAGTCCTTTTATATATTGTGTTATTGTTTACATTAACATAATCGGGAATGCTAAACTACAAAAGTTGATCTTAATCTAATTACTACTCTGGTTATTACCAGCAGGCAGTCTCTGGTTATGATGTAATTAAACTGAATGCTTTAAACATATACATACTGTTGTTTCACAGACTGAAAGCACTAGATCCTAAAATGTAGTACACGCTTAAGAATTATATGCATTTGTAACACTTAGGTTATTATCTGAATTTGTAAAGGTGAAATCTCTATTAGTCATAAGCTAAGTATTCCCTTTCTTTCTTCATGCTGTTTAACGGACTGGGAGAGTAGACTAGCAAGAATAAATACCTGCCTGATTATGGCTTCATTGGTTGTTTCTAGCAAAACTATTAACTCTCTTGAACTTTAGATTTTTTATTTAATTTTTTTGACACACATCCCACTTTCTCCTTCTGTCAAATAAGTTTTTCTTCTCTTTGTAATGTATCTTCTCATGATATAGGCACCTGTTTACTATTCAGTGACCTGAAGTTGAACATGGAATAACCAGCTGCAAATAGGTCCATAAGATGTAGCAAATTTGTAGCTTGGCTCATCCTAGTTTTGCTATGGTTATATGCAGTAGAGGTGAGTAGCAGTCTTAATTTATCATGCCATGCATCCCTTTTGTAATCAAGCAGTGATTTCTGTTCTTCAGTTAGGTATTTGTTTGTGTTGCAATTGCATATTGTCTGCTGAAGTAGTGTCTTAGACATTATATTGCATTTTCTCTACCTTACATTTTTGTTTAGCATCATTGTAGACTCTTTCCAATGTCTGTGGCTAGCAGATTTGTGTCTGATAATCTTCCAGTATTAAATTAAAAATGCTGTGGTGGTACGGTGGTAGTGTTCTTACCTCACAGCAAGAGGTTCTCCTGTTAGATTCTCGACTTGGCTTGGGAGTGCCTTCTGTGTGGAATCTGCTTGTCCTCCCTGCGGTTGAGTAGCGTTCGAAAGACATGCGTGCGTAAATAGGAGTGCCTTAATTGAAGGTTGGGCATCGAGCTGGCACCTCAGCATTTCGTAAAAAAAAAAAAATCTACTGCCAATCATTAGTGGACCAGAGTTCCGCTACGGTGACCCCTTACCAGGAAAAAGCCGAAAGACAAACAACATCCAGTATTAAAACCATAATATTGTCCATATTACAGTCACTGATAATCAGTTATAAATCACTTGAAATGTGCAGTACTTTTTCGCTGCAATCACTTCTGCTAATTCATTTAGGAGTGTGACAGTGTAATACCCTTTACCTTTGTGTATTTAATTTTGCTGCATCCTATTAAGGATCATCACAAACATGTTATAATATGCAGGGGCTGAGTGTAGGTTGTTTGGCTTTGCATATTTCTCTCTCTGTCTGTCCTTCAAGCAGCAGACCACCTGTGGGTTTGAAACTCTTTTTTCTTCAGTCCATTAGGGAAAAGACATGTAAGGTCCTCCTGTTTAAATCCCTGGCTAAGGACACACCTTTTGTAACCTAAAATTTAGATGTGGTGTGATATAAACTACAATCATTACTCCATATAAGGTCATTTTCAATAAATCACTATCTTAAATTACTTTACTCATGTTAACAACTTGAACTTTGAATTTAGCCCTTCATTTTATGTATATACTTATGTCTGTCTACACATAGTGAGTTGTTCTTTTTTGAAAGTTCAAACGAAATGGAGTCTGTCATAGATGTCTGCATTTGGTGAACTAGTTTTACTAAAACTTCATATGTTCTATATTACCACCTAGAATACTTAATATTTTATAGCTGGATATCTGTATACACTAAAATTATTAATGAAGTGATTCTATGAAATCCTAATTCAAATAAAATGTGCTAGTAACAAGGCACTACACAAAAGTTGTGGATATTTTGTGCAATGGAAATTACAAAGGCTTTATGCAATGTATGCAAATAAAGAAATGCAGATCATTCAGTAACCATTTGTTTTGGTATTTATTTATGTTTGAGGCCCATTTTCAGATGTCCACTGTGTTGAGGCCCATTTTCAGTGGACTTTAGTGTAGAAAATTTCCAACAATCCTAGGCAGTTATTTGGCATGCATTCCAGGAGCCTAGCTCAGCAATGTCTGGTTAAGTGACTTGTTCAATGTCACACGGTAGGCAAATGAAGACTGAGAGACTCAAACCCTGTACCATAAGAAGTAGCTCATTAACAGCTCATAGCTTTATTTCCCTACACAAACTACTAGTTTTCTGCTCTCTGTACCATCTTACTCATGTGCACTAACCATAACCGTAATGCTACCCATGGTGCAAAGCTAACTCTACAGATTACTTTACTAAAATCCCTTTGCCTAACACTTCCACTACTCAAGACAAAGGATACAGAACACAGTCAACATAAAACATGCACAACACTGAATCTATCCCCTTACTTAACTCTTATTAAAATAACCATAAGCTGCTAACACTTGCATTTTCACAACAGCTGCTATAACACAGTATTACACATCTTCACAACCATCACATTTTCATCCAAATATTAATTTTTCTGCATACTCCTGTTTACCTACACTATATAAAACTATATTCAAGCATATGTCATTCACTCAAATGAGCATTCACTCATTTCTGCATTCTCTGTTTTCTACACCCACAAAAACCTTTCCACAAGTGAGTTTTCTACCTTGTGAGCTACACCCATATATGATTACATAAATATACACATATATAAATTTCAACACTTCTAGCATGCCTCCTCACATCCAATGACCTGTTCATATATCATCTAGTGAAATAGCCTAGCCCTGTGATCTTTGGGTAACCTTTAACTACCTTAGATCTTTTTACCTTGCTCTCCCTTTCTAGTTACCCTGCTGTGTCACTTACCTTTCTCTTCTCCATTTAAGTTCACTAATGACTGCATTCTCAGCCATCCTTTTCTGCTTTGCACATTGTTTTCTTTCTCTCTTGCTGCTTCCTGGATCAACCGCTCCATTCACCCTCTCTTCGCTCGGGCTCACTCCGCTACCCTACCCCCATTCTCACCCACCCCAGATCAATTACCTTTATAGCTAACCACCTAAACCCCACCCCTCTCACCACCAACCTCTTGACACCCTAACCTATCAGAACCCACTCCACTCACCTTAATCCCTCCCACCTCTCAACTCTTTTTACAGTCCACCCATCTATACTCCCAATCTCCATCCCCTTACTACTACTTAGACTGCCTTTCTTTCATTCACACTTGCTGTTTTATCTTCTCTCTTACACTATTTTATACCACCAAAATGCCCACTACTCTTCTCTCATCCTCTTTTCACCCTCTCATCATATCCACTGTATTTCTACTTTTCTGTAACCTAACCTCATACAACACTCAACTCATCCAACATTCCTGTTCTCCAACATCCAGTCACATCATCTCAAACTTCAACACCCACTACTGCTCTTATATATCTCTCTCACTTTTCTCCTGTACTGAATATAATATCCCCAAAATTAAACTGCCTCCCAAAGTCTATTCATTTTACAGAACAAACCAAAAATCTCTCTCTCTACTACTTTATATCATCTCTCTTCCACCCTCTCAACACCCTCCAACTCTCTGGTGATGTTCATCCTAATCCTGGTCAACTAACTAAACAAACCTGCTCCTTCCACTGCAACACAAATCCCTCTGTATACTCCTAACCTGATTCCAAAACATCTCTCCTTCTACTCTATCAACATCCACAGTATCCTTAACAAGATAACAGAATTTCATTCATGGATAGCTTAATGCTCCCCTAACATAGTTATTCTTTCTAAGACTTGGCTTAAACCACACAACACTGATAATGAACTTCTTCCGCCAGTATACAACATCCTATGTCTTGATAGAACACATAAACAAGGAGGTGGAGTTGCTATTCTGTACTCTGACATCATTACCCTTACCCCCTTTCCTAACCCTCCTTCCTCCTTTTACCCTGCTGAACTTTTGATTGCCAACTTTAAACCCAACAACCATAAAATAATCACAAAAGTCTCCATCTATATACCACCAGGTGATAATATACCCCTATTAGAGCAGATTCTAAATTGGATGTCAGACCACATACCCAATGAGTCCATAATACTAGGTGATGTTAATATCAACTGGTCTTCCCTCTGCTCTAACTACCCTGACAACTGTATTCACCTTTTTGGCTACACACAACTTATTTCTTCTCCCACTTTGCATCATAAGCCTGCCAATAGTAATTCTATCATCAACTGGATCTTAGTTTCTAACCCTAACCTGTATCAAAACCCAGAAACACTACCTGACTCCATCAGTGACCATTGCCCAATATGAATCCTCCAACTCTCCCTCCACATTTCCAGACCCCACATATTTAAAGTATGTCAGAAACTATCTACCTTTAACCCTGAGATATTCAATAATGGTCTCTCAGCTAAGAACAGGTCCATCCTCTTTACATTACATATTTATGAAGCAGTCTCACATTTTAACTCCATATTCCTTGACAAACTCAACTCCCTTGCCCCTCCTAGAACTATTACATTCAAATCCTACAACTCCCCCTGGCTAACCAACTCTACTCGGTCTCTTATACATAAAAGAAACTCTGCCTGGAAACTTTGGTCCAAGACAAAATCTCCCTCAAATTTCCAAAGATATAGGGAACTCCGTAATCTCACTAAAGAAAACACATTAATAACAATAAAAGAAATTTCTACCACCAACCTCTGACTACACAATCTAGAAACACTAAAATGTTTTGAAACGCTATCAACTAAATACTCTATCCAGGCAATCCCTCAACTCTCAGTCCTTGCCCTGACAATACACCCATTGAAACTGCATCCATTTTCAGTTCCTACTTCATTGATATGGTTAGCAAACATATGCAGTCTTCTAACCTATCCAATTTCTCACCACTCACAGATATCCAACAACATAATCCCCTCTTCTCACTAAGGCCAGTTCCCACAAGCTGTACTAAAAAAACTCCTCCTCAGACTTAAAACATGCTCCCCATCAGCTGACAATCTGCCATCTTTCTTCTTAAAAGTTGCTGCCTCTTCAGGAGCATACCCCATTTCCATCCCCATTAACCACTCTATCACAGAATCAACTGTTCCTACTCTTTGGAAAAAATTCTTTACTATACCCATCCACAAAGGTGGACATTCCACAGAACTTTCTAACTTTTGACCAATTGCCATACTTTCTCTGCCCTCAAAAATGCTTGAACACTGCATCCACAAACAACTCATGGCCCATCTCACTCAAGGGAACCTTATCACCATTACCCAACATGGCTTCTGTCCACATCACAGCACCTCTACTGCTCTAATTTCCTTCACCAATACCATTTCCCTTGCCAGAGATAATAATAAACTTATGTCCTGTCTTTTCTTAGATCTGTCAAATGCCTTTGATACTGTCTCCCACCCTATCCTCTTCTCAAAATTATCCAAACTCAACCTTTCCTCAGCAACTTTATTCTGGTTTAACAGCTACCTTTCTGATAGGCAACAATCCATCAAATGGCTATCTGCTCTTTCTCCTTTTCTCCCCATCAAAACTGGCATGCCACAAGGCTCTATTCTTGGACCTCTCCTTTTTAATATCTTCACCAATGAACTACACAAATTCTGTCCCCAGTCTTCCCTCATACAGTATGCTGATGATACTACTATTATATCCATAGCTGACAATCCAACACAACTACTCACTCTCACACAAACATCATTCAAACACACACAAACTTGGCTTACTTATAACCAACTAATACTCAATCCCAAAAAGACAAAACTCCTACTATTCCTCCCAAAACCCCACTACCACATCAAATCCTCTTTTAATATCTTTTCACTTAATAACTCTACCATCACCCCTGAAAACCATACTAAGCTTCTTGGAGTAATCATTGATGACCAACTGAAATTTGACGTTCACATACATCGCTGTATTAAGAAGACCTGCCAAAAGCTTGGCCTCCTATATGGAAACAAAAGGTTTCTAACCTCTGACTCCAGAATCTCAGTAGCTAATGCTTACCTTCTTCCCAACCTTCTCTACAGCTCACAAATCTTTACAAACCTTCAGTTTTCTCTTCTCACTAAACTTGAAACAACCTATAAAAAAGTAGCTAGATTTGCTGTTAATATTCCATCCAGATATCACCACTGTTATGCCCTCAGGTCACTCAATTGGCTAGAGCTTCCTAATCAGCTAAAAGTTACTCAAATACTCATCATCCACTCCATCATCAATCAACCTTCTTTATGCTTTAGCATTTCCTCACTAGTCTCATTTTATATCCCTCCCTGACCACTAAGGAGCTCTGATAAATTTCTGTTACAGATTCATAAACCTAAACAATCTGTCAGACAGAACCTATATAGCTACTCACCTGCCATTCAATGGAACAAGTTTCCTATGACCTTTAGAAGCATACCTCTGGTCTACAAATTCAAGAGATCACTCAAAGAATACCTAACCCACCCCTGAATATGTCACTGTAACCACCCACTTGAATCCGGTCCTCTCTCCATCTCTCATCTTATTTATTCCCAAAATCCTTCCCAGCTCTGATTATCTCTTTTTAATCTTTGTTTTCTTTTTCCAGTCAACCTGTTTCTTCAACCTAATAAGCACCTGACTCTTTTCTACTACTTTTCCTCTCTGTTCTTGACTTCTGCTGTACTATCTCTTAACCTACTACTAATATCTACTCCTCCTGTTGTCTACAATAAGTAACTGATCAATATTCTTAGTCCTACTATCTACTTTTCTACATGTCTGTGCCATCATTATGTTTTATCTGCCTAACTATATTGTATTTAAGTCTTGCTTTCTTTATTGTTACCTTATATTGCTAGTCTTATTGTATTATAGATTTATTGTATCATGCATCTCTCAGTTATATTTGCACTGTTGGAGCTTTTCTCCCCAAGCCTCCACTGAAAAAGGGCTTTGTCCCAGTCGGACTATCCTGATCAACAACTGTCAAAAAATAAATATATATATATATATATATATATATATATATATATATATATAGTATAAACTTGTACTTAAGGGCCTTATTTCCTTTGACTCTTCAAAATCTGCATCTGGAGCTTCCCCCAGAGTAAGAAGTCCTCAGATAAACACAAGGGGAATGAGGGATAGGCCCAAAGACATGGGCAAGGAGACAAGTCAGTGATCTCCTGATTGCTCTCCATTATCTGTTTTGTGTTTGGCAAAGGCAGTAAACACTTCCAAACCTTCAGATTCGACTGGCCTTTCAAATTTGATTGTGGTTCAGCCCAAGACTCTTCCTCTTCTGGAGCCGAGGTTTTCCCTGGATTCTATCTTTCCCAGGCTGCACTCATCTTTCCTGCAAGAGAGATGTTTGTAGAGATCGTCAAGACCACCTTCCACATCATTGAGGTCCATCAGGTCTAATAGAAGCTTAACAGAAGCTGATGTAGATAGAGTGATGAGGAATTTCCTCAGGACCCAAATTCAGTTGGGAATTCACTCGGCTCTTGCTCCCATTGGGCCAGTGAGCTTTGGGCCCCCTCCCTTATGTATGTTATCCTACCATGATCTGAACTCTGGATTTGGGATTATTGAAGTTGAGCTCTTCCAGACTGTCTGTGTTAATCTGAGGTTGTGGTTTTCTTTGACACAACCTGCTCCCAATTTCTTTGAAGCTACAAGGATCTCAAAACTGAAGATTCAGCATTGAGTCTGAGAGTAAGGGTTCAACTCTGCAGCTGTCAGAGCTATCCCTTCCTCTCAGAGCCTTGGTGTTAGATAGATTAGCTCCAGCCTTGATCTCAAAGTAGAGTTGCAGTGGTGCCCTTGGCCATGATGATGTGGCAGCTTCAGTTCTTACTGGTGTGGTCTTAGGTTCTCCCTTGGCATCTGCCTTCCAGGCAGTGGAAGGAGCTCTCACCAAGGATGGAGAAGAAACAACTTTGATTTTGGTTCAACCTTCTCTGCAGCTGATAGCCCTGGGTCCTTATCCTTCACAGTCTATCCTAATGAGACAGCTGGTTCACACCAGCCTTGACACAGTACTCATTCACGACTCCCCCAAACAGTGAACTAGGACAAATCTAATTTTTTTCCCAGCACAAGCTCTGCCGTTCATAGAAGCCCATTTGAATACAACGATTCAGATTGCAAGGTTACTGGAGAACAGGCTACTGACCCTAAGAAATCAGGCTCAACAGCTACAAGATTGTTACAGTGGACACTTGCGGTCCAATGGTCAATTAGGTCCCACCCCATGACCTTTCTTATATAGTTAACAAAGATCTGCAGAAATTATGTAAACTGGTGAATTTGGTCTCCAGTGGTGTTTTGTCCTCATCCTTTTGTTCTTTCCTCTACCAAAGCTACAGTGACCATGGATGATTCCCAACTAGGGCGGGGTCATTACCCGGGAAATGTGGTCCAAGGCAAATGGTCCCCCACAGAGGCCAGTCATCACATTAATGTCTTAGTGATGAGTGCACTCCACTTAATGTTGAAGGCTTTTCAGGATGTCCTTCCTCTAGGGGTAATTTATGTCCAGACAAGCAACAATAAACCAGTGGGAACCTGCTCGTGTCATTTTGTTGAGAAACGATGACCATGTGGCAATGGGGAATACCTTCCAATCACATTCTGATGGCAATGCACATTCCAAGGAAGATGAGCATTCTAGTAGGCAGGCTAAGCAGTCTATTCTACTCCCTCACAAGTGGCCTCTCAATCCAACAGTAGCAATACAAATCTTTAGTCAATGCAGCCAACCATACTGCATCATTTTCACTTCTTCCATCAATTCCAAATGCAGCAGTTTTTTTTGCTCTGATACTCCCCATTTCTCCTCTTATATCAGCAGTATTACATAAGTACTAGGGTAACTGCCCTTGTGGGCCATTTTAAGCCTAGCCAATTCCCCTTGGTGCTTGGTGAGAATCAAGCCCTGTACCTCTTGATTATAAGGTCAACACCTTAACCATTATACCAACACCCAAATTTGGTAAAGTATTAGAATCCCTTGCCTCCATTTTCCTTAATGGAGCTAGTTATTCTCCTGTTAAAGTTCGGTTAGTGGTCATCTCAAATTCCCATGTGGGAGAGAATCACACTTCTTTAGCCTCACTCAAATTGTGGAAAGCCTTCCAAAGGAACCTTTCTTCTTAGACCTTCACCTAAAGATCCTACCCTTTCTTGGGACCTGACGGTCTTACTTTGAACCTACTGCCAAGTTGAACCTAAAATTTCTAACTTGGAAAACCTTTTTTTATGGTGATGATTACTTCAACCAGAAGGATGTCAGAGCTGCAAGCTCTATCTTTTCAACTTCCTTGTATTATTTCCCACAAGGGCAGGGTTACTTTATGCACCCATCTTCCTTTTTTGCTCTTTTTTGTCTTCATTCAGTTGGAACATTAATCTTTCAGTCTTCTTTCCAAAATTTTCAAATAAAGAATATATGCTCCATTTGTTGGGTGTACACAGACAATTATGCTTCTACCTTCATTGAACCAAACATTTTAAGAAATTAGATCAATTGTTTATTTATGTTCTAAGATCAAGATGAGTCAAGGAGTGTCAAAGGTTACCTTAGTAAGATGGTTGGCTGGCTGTATCTCTCATGTTTATAAGCAAAAAGGTGCAGCTGTACCATGACCAACAAAAACACACTCAACACGATCTGCATCCACTTTTTTAGCTTTCTTTTCTATGACTTTAATTAATGACATTTGTGCTGCTGTCACCTGGTCTAATGTTCATACTTTAATTTCTTATTACAAATTGGATTTGATTTCCAGGGGTCTATATCATAACATCGAACTTACAAAAGTTTGATCTTTGTAATATCGAACTGTTATGTTCAAAACTCAACAAAAGTGAAAGCACGAACAGCAATTTTTTTCCCCAAGGAAAAAAATCGCTGTGTCGTGACAAAAAAAAAATCTTAACCCTAAACCTAAACTGAAGTGGGGGGATTCACCCCCACACCCCCCAATATGGGGGGCTGTGCCCCCCTACTTAAATATACCAACTCTGAGATCACACCACAGTGGAGGAAATAGCAAAGTCCAGAAAACAGCCCACCGATTTTTTCAAAAAAAAAAATTAGATGTGCCGTGGCTTCGCTACTTTCCAATTTTGGACGTTAGGGTTCGATATTGCAATGTTTAAACTTGTTTTAGTTCGACATTGTAATATAGAGCCGCTTTCCAGAGATATGATGGCTTTCAGTTCTGCTGTCCTCCGGAATATCCTTCCATGAGACCACCCATGATACTAAGTAGCTAAAGACTCTGTCCCATCAGTTGAGGAATGGAGAAAAAAGGCAACATCAGATATGAAAGTTATCTACAAGCCATAATGATATATCTGTGTCTGTTTCTGTCCTTTCTCAACTTCCTTCCCTCCTTCCCCCTTTCATCTCATGGAAAGTTTTTTTTTCTCTTGGCTTCTGGTATGAATGTATGGAATGTCAGTGGTACAGGGTTACATACTCTTTCAACTCCAGTGAAGATTTTTCCTCTCCGTTATCATGTAGATTTCTAGTAAGACATATTTATAATTTACGTAATGATTTTTTCAGATGATTCAGGGGCAAGGTAAATCTGAGATAATGTTGGGGGCAGGAGGGGGACTATGAGTAAGGGCAGGAGCCTGAGCTACAGATCTTAAAGTCTGAAAAGGTATCCAAAATCAGATCCGAGGTAAGTCCAAGTCCCATCAGTTGAGGAAGGGTGGAAACACACAAGACAGCTCTATCGTTATGGTAAGTACATAACTTTCATTTTTTATTTCTTGTAATATGTGCAAAGTGGTTGTTTTCTGTTTTCTCTGTATGTGCTTATATTTTACTATATATCTTAGTGTTAATTGCATTGCTTAATCTATTACTTATAAAAATCATGTGACCAATCATCTGTTTACTTATTTACTCATTCATAATAGGAATTTATTGCTAAATGGTGAGAATTTGCTAGCATTCAACTCTAAATGGACAAATTGCTCTGCTGCACACTACCATTTGTGTTTGTAATTTTGTAATTTATTATCAAGAATGTAGCAGTAACTGGAAGTTCCCCAGCCAGGCAATCTGATATGGTAGCAGTGCACTACTATGGTCTAGGGCAGAAGGCTACAGTGTGGGAGAGTAACACCACCCTTCCCTGCAAATTAATGCAAAAGTCTAATCAGAGTAAAGGTACTGTGGGCAAGTGAACAGTGGAAGGCACTGAAACCCAGAGAAAGTGGTGAGAAAGAGGCTGTGAAGCTAGGCCAAAGAATCTGCTCAGTGGCGTACACATTTTGAGACCTATCTTTGTGGATGGTGCAGGCTCATACCTAGAACAACAGAATATATTTCCTGCATGCTCTTGAGGCCAAACTGCATTTAATGAGTTGTTTAGTAAGTCATATCTGTGTGCCTTTTTTATGCTTTACATTGTTTAGTTCCAGTGGTGTGACTCAAGAGACCACTCATGGTGTCCATTAAATTTTAGATTAAGATAATTTATTCATGGGCAGTGGCGTGGGCGGCCACGGTGGTGGAGTGGTTAGCATTGCCACCTCATAGCAAGAGGTTCTCTGGTTCGATCCTCAGCTGGGGTGCCTTCTGTGTGGAGTCTGCATGTCCTCCCTGTGGTCACGTGGGTTTCCTCCGTGTGCTCTGGTTTCCTCCCACGTCCCAAAGGCATGCTGTAGGTGGATTGGACACTCTAAATTGCCCTAGGTGTGAGTGTGTGCGTGTGTGTGTCTTCTGTGAAAGGTTGGGCCATGAGCGGACAGATGAACTGCTGTGGTGACCCCTAACCAGGAAAAAGCCAAAAGAAGAAGAAGACGATTCATGGGCAGTGGAGTGGATGGAAAAACAGTAGTTGCTGCCCACCATGCTTTACAATATTTAGACTGGTAAACTGAAATCTTTATACTGGGACAAGGCTCCTGCTTCAACAGCACAGTCCAGTGCAATGCCTGTAGTACTGCCACAGCTGCAGCTATCAGATGGTCAATCTCCTGATCTCTTCCCACTTAAGAACAAAATGTCAAGATACTTAAAGTCTTCCAGTTAAAATAGCTGCCCTCCACTTGCAGACAACTATCTACTCTTTCCAGGAGAGAACCATGTCCTCAGATTTAGACATCCTGATTCTCATCTCAACAGCTTCCCACTCAATCAAGACACACTCTGCACCAGAGATCACACTCACCTGAGGCCAACAGGACATTATGGATATGATATTAAGTCACACAAGGTTTTATTTTATACAGTTATTGACATAACATCTTCTTGCTATAGCAATTATAAAATTAATACATAAAATTAAAATAATTTTTGTACAGTGAAGCAATGTACAAATTATAGGTTTAACTGTGTGTAAGTAATCAAATATAGACTATTTACAAGAATATTTATCCCCCAGAAAGTTTTTGTATAATGATGAGCTCTGCTGTGAGATTGCAGTTGCGCAGGAAGTTCTTCACTCTTACTAGATGTTTTCTCCTTTCTCCAATGTTACGTAACTATGGAGTTAGTATGCATAAGTAAGGGAATGTTAGAGGGGCAAAGCTCTCCATGTATGGGTATGTGGGGGAGGGGCTTGTTCTCCTGACAAAAAGAGAATGTCTGCAGAGACTTAACTTGTATTTTTGGTGGTACATTTTTTGAAGAGATTTTTTAATCTAGTAACTTTGTAGGTAGTCTGATTTCAGTTTATTGCAGTATGTCTGGTTTTAATTCTACTAAGAAGTAACATTTATGACAAACTAAACTAAGACAAAAATGCTTAGCACTGCCAGTGTAGGTGATGTGGCATTCTTCAGAGTATCAGTGTAAACCCTAAAATACCACTGCCAGCATTGGTGAGAAGCTTGTTAATCTGAATACATCTCAGCAATAAACTATGAGGGTGGATTATGACCTGGCCTTCTTAACACAGCAGTCTTCCCAGTTATGTAAGAACTATTTTCTGGTGATCCATTCATACCAAATTAGTTATTCCATTCAGCATTTACCTAGGTAAATAAATGACATTGAAAACAAAGTACTTCAGGTTCTAGCTGGCCAAGAAATAAATGTGTGAAGGGCTAATTGCTTTAGTTATAAATAATCCATCAGTCATTTTTATAGCATATAGCACAAAAATATATCTGAACAAAAATCAATTTTAATTGAATATTAAATAAGAAATATTTGCTGTTAATTAACATTATGTATTTCTGGGTATATTTATACTGCATTATGTCTCTTTGTCTTCATTTGTTCCATGCACAGTGCTCACAAGTTTGTAAAAAAACAGTCTTTTTTATTTATTGTTCATATAATCCAGTTTCCACTTACTCAGGGTATTGTTCTACCGTTACTCTGTTTATCTGCATATGAAGCATATTATAACGAGCTATGTGATGGGGGTACAGCAATTTAATAAAGCAAATACTTAATGTGGTCACCAGATATAATAATGTTCTGAACATACTTTAAAACTTCATTATGTAACAGAGTTACTCATTTTGTTTAGTTTTCCTAGTCTGAAATTGTGGAATATGGATTACAGATTGTTTACCACAAAACAGTTTTATATTTCCACATTGCTGTACAAGCAAGAATGTCAGTCTTTTAAAATTACTCATCTTTTGTATAGTTTTGCAGCTCAGTTATCAGACTGAGCTAATTATAGAAATAGTATTTGTCTATTTTGTTTCATTTATTACTTTTCTCATTTATAATGTTAGAGCTCTCTTTAAGTGTTGTGCTCAAATTAAGGGCAGAGACATCACAAATACTAAAGGCAAATACATTTGACTAATGTGATTGCTAATTATATTATTATATGAGATGAGCAATAAATGAAACAAATACGTTATTACCATTTCTCTAATGTTCACACTTTACATAAACACACTACAAACACTGAAAAGAGTTCATAGTTTTAATTACATCTGATTATTTGTAGGCAATACAACACCTGCTATAACTTTGCATTTTCCCTGACAATTGTATGTTTGAAACATAGATTTTTTAAGTTCTAGCTTCATACATTTGTACATAAATTTAAAAGAGCAACATTAATATTTTGTACCTTCTTGTACCCAAAGCGGAACATGAATCATTTACTTTTTGCATTGTGTGTTTTATGAGTACTTTTTTATGCATTACATATTTTTAGTTATAATGCAGTAATTTATTTGACAGTGCAATTAACTGTTTTTTAGTGTATGGAGCTTTGTGATTATGCTCCAAAATCGGAAAAAAAGGTAAACGTGTTACACACTTCCATAGCATGATACCTGACCATAACAGCGCTTTTAGAGGTGTGTAACAAATATTACATATCCCCTAACTGCTGTTATGATCTGGTCTCATGGAAGGGACATTAGTTCTCTTTCAACTGTACCTAAATATCTTTCCTCATATATAGCAAAAGTTTACAGATGTCAGACTGTAAGCAAATTATTTATCTTAGGACAGTATTTAAAAAACTGTCCCTAACTTTTCCCTGCAATTATATTTATTTGTTGTCTATGCGATAGTACTCGCAAAGTGCTTTACTGGCTTTCAAAGCCGGTAAAGCACTTTGAATTTTTTTTTCTGTTAACAGGTAGTACATTGACCAGATAAAACTCCGTGCACTACAAAGAGTTATCATCAGGTCTCACTGATTGTAACCCGTTATTATGTTTTCTCAACATGGATGCCAACATTTCACTTTCAAGGGGAATTTCTTGGCATTCATGTCTCAAACACATAGTAATGTGATTAGATCAGACTCAATCATAACCCTTTTTTTGGTAACACTAAATCTGTAAGAACCATCTTGTTGTGTGAGGTGTTTTATAAACAATGATTTTACTACATAAGCTTTTAATAAAGCTTTTAATAAATTAATTAAATTAATTGGGGATGGGAGGGTAGCCTAATAGTTAAGGTGTTTGCCTTACAAACACAAACTGCAGGGTTTGAGTCTCAGAAGGGGTAATTGGCTAGGCTTAAAATGGCTCGCAAGGGCAGTTAGCTTAGTACTAACCTATGAACCTATGAACTATGAACCAGAAACTAGCAAATAAATATAGGTTGGAATTCATATACAAAACTGCACAGTACTCAGTGGACTTTGCATGGTTCTTGGCAATGCACACAGTGTTTGTGATTCAACTTAGGCAACCACATGAGCTTCCACAGCAGAAAATGAAGCACATGTTACTAAATGAAAAAGTAGATGTAAATGACAATGTGCAGGAAAGTCTGCACATAACAACATGTAAATGAAGCACAAAAAATATTCTATAGTTGTCAGCACAGACATCATCCAGACTGATGCTACAGTGCTATATCGGGAAATACCAGAGCAACAGTTAGCAGATATTTATAGTTTTAACAGTTTTTACTGAAATGCTCTATATTGTCCTAGCTATGAGCTATGTGACCTGGTTGTTCATCTTCACAGAACCTGGGCATGTAAATATTACTGGCAGCACCTGACCTACAATGTTCTCACTGATGATCAGACAGTAGATTGTTATAAAATTGACAGGGATATCATCTAGATACCATGGTATTTGAACTTTTACTATCATAGCTACAGGACCTTTCAGTGTTTTTCAGGATTCTGCTTCATGTATACTCAGTGAGTTTCTCTGTGTTATGCTGCTGTACATTAATGAACATATTTGGTTCTCCAAGACTGAAGAAGAAAGAGGCAGCACTGTGCTTGGCTTTTACAATATTCTCTCTTTCCAGAGGTACTGGATGACATAGCCAGCAGTTGTGTGCCTATAAAGTCTCTTCCTTTCCCAGAATCCCAAAGATACATCAGTAGGAAAGATTACCATTCCCTCAGTTGCCAGGTAGTCTGTAACAAATGAGGAAACATAACCAACATGTCTGTGTGGCATCGTGTTGTTTCTTATGATTGCTACATTTGGCATACTTCAGATCACTTCATCCATTTCCAGTGTGGTTATTTTCCACAATGTTATCTTATTGGTTAGTGTTTGCGTAGGGTCCACAATACATGCTGACACATAAACACACTATGCATATAGCTAATATCCCCTCCCCCCACCAATAAGGAAAAAAAAAAAAAAAATTGTTGTGTTGTTTTTTTGTAGGTGACACTGGCCCATGACCCCATGTATTACCCTAAAACCACTGCTGAATTTCAACATTAATCATGCTCAGCTATGAACCACAATATTGCATACATTTGGGATATTAAAGGCACAGATTTGATGCATAGATACACTAGTGGTAGCAGAGACAGATGGAACTGATGGTGGTCATTGAAAACAGGATGAGGTATGGTCAGCAAGCGGTCCTAGATAGTGATTGGTGCAATACACAGCAACACTGGAAAGGTTACAATGTCTTGTCAACAATTCTGCACCATTATATGTATGGGGCAGAGTAGTAAATATGATGCATTTAGTGTTGTTATCAGACTTTCTGGTCAGTGAATGGTTCACTAGTAATTTTTTGGTTCACTATATGTCAGGCAATAGTTCAACATTGCATGGGATAGAGGGTGGTAAGGCCTGTCATCATTTACACAGGGTGCCAAGGGACACTTTAATACAAGACTGTCAATAGAAACTAGGTTAGAAAATGGGGTGAAAGGCATTGGCAGAGGTTGGCAGATGCACAGGAGCCATGGGACACAGTAACAAAAGACTAGCAGCAGGAAATGGATGTGGGCCACATCAATGGGCAGAATGCTATTGATGAGATTATTGGAAGGATAGATGGTGTCAGTGATTATCACTTTCTCTGATTTGAATAAGTAGCCACTGTGTGGCTATCTTCTAATGTTGCTTTGCTGCTTAGAAAGGACAGAACCAATGGACTCTCTTGACATTGATGATGTTCTAGTCTTGGAATTCAGCTTGTTGCACCTTTTCTAATCAGAGTTTACAGGACTCATAACCTGTAACAGGGATGGTGTGTTACTGTGGTATCCGAACTTGCATGATGTTATTTTTTGTCTGGGTGCCAGTCCTGGAGGTAGGTAGTCCTACCTATCCATGCTGTGGCCACTCAAGGTGAGGGGTTCCTGGATGTCTGACAACTCCACGCAAGGTAGTTGAGAGTGCCCCTTGCAATGACTCATGTACATGACCACTCTATGTCCATAACTTATCTTAGCCATAGACAACTATGTTGCTGTCCTCCATTCTGCTGGAATATAGTGCAGGCTGTGATAATCAGGGATCCAAGTGGGTCTGCTAGATCATGTTGTAAGTTGTTTAAAATGTAGCCTGGGATGCTGTCTGGTCCCACTCATGCAATGTTTTTGGCCATGGAGAGCACCAAGATGACTTGCTCAGTTGAGATAATAGGCTGAGAAATGATGGCAGGTATACTTTGGGGGATGGTTGGAGGGGACAAGGGGGTGAAGTTTTCTCCAAATCTGTCAGTTAGCAGGTTGGCTATTACCTCTGGTTCAGTATGGGTGATGCCATCCACAATCAGTTCAACTCATAGCTGGGTATTTCCTTTTAGATTTCAGACATAGTTAAAGAATACCTTGTGAGTATCTTTAGCTAAAGATGCTATTTTTGCTTTGTAATTAGCTTTGGAGGACTTCACAAGATTTCTAATTTGTTTTTTTAAGCTAGAGAGGGATTTCTTCCTCTGTTGAGCCAGTTCCCTCTTGTTTTTGGACATTCATTTCTCTGTCTTGTTGTATAGCCTATTTATACTAGGGGTCCACTACAGTGGCTTGTTTTTTTTTTGGCAAGACCTGGTTTTAATCCAGTCAGGTACAGCCAAGTCTACACAACTGCTTAAGTGGTTATACAGGGCATTGGTGTACATCTCTAAATAGGAGTCTGTATTATCTGTGCTCGAGGGGGCTATGAAAGTCCTTATACCATCAATTAGTAGGAGGCAGTTTGTCTTTGAAAAATTCTTAAGTATTTTTGAACTTGATGGAGTATCTGGTCTTATAATTACATCAAACACGACTGATTTATGATCTGATCTTACCAGGGAGAACATCAGGGTCTATATTACCAGATCGAACATTTAGGTTTACGAAAACCTAAACATTGAACTGGTAATATCAAAACCCAAAAACCACGAACGGTTGCTTTCACGCAGGGAAAGAATTCCCTTGGTCATAAAAAACAAAAGAAAAAAACTTTTAAACCCAAGTGAAGTGGGGGGCTTTGCCCCTCACACCCCCAACTAAATATACCAACTCCAAGATCACTCTACAGTGGACAAAAGGGCAAAATAATGGCCAAGGGAATTCTTTCCCTGCGTGAAAGTGTCCATTAGCGGTTTTTGGCTTTTGATATTACCATTTTGATGTTTAGCTATTCAAAAACTTAAACGTTCGATCTGGTAATATAGACCCGAAAATCACAAGGGGGATACAATGCTTTCCCATGTTAGCCAGTACTATGTTCAGGACATTTGAGTCTCTTGTGAGTGTGCTGACTAGCTGTTCCATCTGCATTGACAAACTCCAAGAACCTCTTAACCAGCGTGTTTGTGATCATGTATGTTTCCCAGTCAATGTTAGTATAATTAAAATCACCCATGAATAAGGTATTGGGCTATATGACAAATGACTCCAATAAGTCCAGGTATGTGGTATGCTTTCCCTGTTACATGGTGGGGGACCTATAGCTAGCTATCATTGCTGGAACCTGTGTCTAACAGAACTCTTTTCAAACTATCTGGAAATATACAGAGCTAAGTATATTTTTTTGGTTCTTCAGAATTGTGTACTGTAAATTGTTGCTGGACTAATTTTATTCAGAGTTGTGAACTGTTATTTTTGATTTACTATATAGTTTTTCAGATCTCTGCTGAAAGTGTTTTGTCCCTTCCACCCTCCCTAGTTTTGGTTTGTTGTTTAAATTTGGTGGCTTTTGCAGTTGCCCGTCCCACTGTAGATTTGATCTGGGACACTCCTCCCAGTCCCATCTCTTTACCGCATTCTACCTAATACACTCCTTCTGCACTTGTTTTTAGTCATTTTTAATTTAATTGCATTTTTTTAAACTGTGTTTGGTCTAATATTGCTACATACTCAAGTGTGCTACCTTGCACTGCATTTGAATTGTTTTTACTGCTGTTTTAGCTACTTTTCTGTAAAAAAAAAAAAAAAAAAAAAAAACTGTAAGCTTGTTTTCTACCTTTCCTGTAACTAGTGTAGCCCAGATACAGATTTGCTGTATCCAGGACTGTATGTAAGCTTCTAAACCCTCCAAGCCTTTCTGTGTTGGAGGGAAGCCTTCTAGCTTGTCAGTGAGAGTGGTAAGCACTAGGTAACCTGTCTACCACATAAGGAGTGGTTCTGGCCCAGAAATTGTAGTTATTGGCCATCTGGGCAATCTTTTCCATCTCTCTCAACTTTTTGATTTGAAAGTCTGCATTTGCACTTGCTTCTTTCCTGTAACTAGTTTAGTGCAGATACAGATTCTTAGTTTTAGCACTTGAATTTGCTTATTCGTGCTCAGCACTTGTTCAGAACTTGTAAGCACTAATAAGCTACTAATTACTATAGCACTCAACCTTCCTCATTACCTAGAGGAAAACAGTTTTTGCACTTACTTTTCTCACTTGCTTAGAGAAAAACAGCTCTTGTACTCACTTTCCTCACTTATCAGAGGAAAATAGTTTTTTATTCAGGCATGTCCAAGGGTCAGCTTCCAGTGTTCTCTCCTGTCTATCTGATGAATCTGGGCATCTTGGGGCAATGTAGAAATTGCCTCATACACAGACAACCCTCTCCTCCTACTACCCAACACTATAACCTGTGAGAGATGCACTTATCTAGCCAAACTGGAGGTAAAGCTCTCTCCAGCCAAGACTGAACTTGACATTCAGGAGGAGAAGGTAAACACTTGCATCACAACACACTTATCACATAGTCTGACTAAATCTACACCACTAAAATCCACACATAGAAACACAAAAACATTCGCAGAGGCTCTCAATAATAATCTGCCCAAGCAACAGAGACCTCCAAAGTAGAAACGCAAGCAACTCCCACCCCCCAACACAACCCAAATGACACATAGCCCACAGATTCAGTGTGCCACTCAACCACAGCCAATAAGGCAAAACAACGTATCCAACACACTAATCATAGGTGACTCTATAGTCAGGCACACTGATGTCCCACTCACCAGGCTAAACAAGGAGAAGGTTACTGTCAGCTGCCTGTCAGGTGCTAGCATCAGCCACATAACCCATGCACTCAGGTCCCTCCAAAACAAGTACAAATATGACTCTGTCATTGTCCATGTTGGTGTGAAAGACCTGAGATGTACCTCCCTGGAATACATGAAAAGAGACATGGAAGAGCTCTCCAATCTTGTAGCCCAGGCAGGTATGATCCTAGCCCTGAGTAGCATTCTGCCATTGCCCAGAATGATACCGCAGTACAAGGACAAAATGATTGACTTCAACAATTGGCTAAGCTTCTGGTGTCATTCTAAGGGGATCCAGCATCTGTCTGCTTGGGATGACATGGTCGACAGACCACGATGCTTTGCCAGAGATGGCCTGCACCTGTCGCCCCTGGGATTCTGGATACTGGCTAAGACTTTTGCCACCCCTATAGTGCCTCTTTTAGGCAAGTTTCAAATGACAAATTCACCACCATAACAGGAACAGGCAAGCAAAAACTGAGGGTAATGCTACTCAATGCTAGAAGTCTAAATCTCAAAATGCATTCACTCGAGGCACTCCTTAAAATAGAGAACATTGATATCTGTGCAGTGACTGAGACCTGGTTCAAGGCACCAGAGAGCACCCCTGCACTACCAGGCTATAACTTATACCATACTTTTTGGCCATGTAACCTGGACCGGAACATCAAAGGTGGAGGTGTGTCCATATTCATTAAGGATATCCACACCTCCAGGCTAGCTGCTCAGCATAATGCATCTGAGGTTATCCAAGTGCAAATAACTCTGGGCAAAACTGCAATCCAAATTGTAGCTTGCTACAGAGTCCCCACCATGTCCCAGGATTCCCACTCCTCTTTTCTTGATGTACTGGAAAATATTAGGGTTCATCCAAACACCCTAATAATGGGCAATTTCAACTACCCCACCATTAACTGGGAATACTACAAATGTACCAACTCCTTCACACAACACTTTCTGGAATTCATAAACTCCAATGCCTTGAATCAACTTATCCACACCCCCATCAGGGGCAGCAATATCCTAGACCTAGTCATTGCCAACATGAGTGACCGGTGTTCCACACCTGAAGTCAACTCCTTGTTGGTCCGATCCGACCATAAGCTAATCACCCTTGATATCCACATCCTGCCCCCACCCCCGTTAAGGAAACCAAGGTAAAAACTTTCTCCAAAGCCAACTTCATGCTTCTTAAGACAGAAGTGGTGAACTTCATGACCCCCATGCAGATGGACAATACAGTTACAACTGCTGAATCCTGCACAAATGCACTCTATAAGCACTTACACAAGTGCACGGATCTTGCTATCCCAAACAGAACCAAGATGCTAGCCTCTAAAAAAAGAAAGCCAGTCTGGTGGTCCCCTGCCATAAACAAACTGTACAACAGAAGGAAGAAATTGTTGCAAAAGAGAGTAAAGTCCCATGAGTGGAGGAGCTCCCTGGTCAGCCTCAGTAAGACGCTGAGATCCCTTATAAGATCCTCCAAAGCTAGCTACGAAAACAAAATCACCACTGATTCTAAGGACAACCACAAAGCATTCTATAGCTATGTCAAGAATCTCAATGGCAACACCCAGATCTGCTCTGAGTTACAGCACAATGGCACGAAAATTACAGAACCAACTGATATTGCCAACATCCTGGCAGATAGGTTCAGTGCTAACTTTACCCCACCCCCTCACCCCCTAAAGCCCCCATATCTATACAGGAAGAATGCAGAGTCCTACCAACTACGCAGGTAAAAGCTGCACTCTCTAAAGCCAAAAACACAGCATCCATGGGACTGGACAACATCCCAGGCTGCATTTTACACAAACTTCAGAAAGAACTGGCTCCCCACCTAAGCAGCATGTTCAATCATAGCCTCACCTCAGGCTTTGTGCCCACTGAATGGCGTACAGCAACAGTTATCCCACTCCACAAAGGGGGAGCCACCACTGATCCCGAGAACTATTGCCCTATTAGCCTGACGAGCCTGGTCTGCAAGGCTATGGAATGTATCATCATGGAACTCATAAACAAAGACATTGGTAACCTCCAAACTCTGGATCCCACCCGGTTCAGGTTTGTGAAAGGCAGATCATGCCTCCTGAACCTGATTGACTTCTTTGAGGCAGTCACCAAAGCTGTACATGAGGGTAAGGTGGTTCACACAGCCTATCTTGACCTCGCCAAGGCTTTTGACAGCATCCCCCATTCTGGAATTATAGCTTAACTCACTAAACTAGGTATAAATCCCTACATCACAGGATGGGTTGCCAACTGGCTCACTGACAGAACCCACACTGTAAAAGTTGCACACTCCATATCTGACCTCAAACCTGTGACAAGTGGAGTACCACAGCGTTCAGTCCTGGGACCTCTCCTGTTTGGTATCTACTTCTCTGAAGTACAGGCTAACACAGAAGGCCTCTGGCTAATGAAGTTCACAGATGACTGCAAACTAGGAGCCATAGTCGAGTCCCCAAATGATGTGGAAATCCTACAGAAGGGCCTCGCTGAGACAGATGCCTGATGTCAGAGCCATGTCTTCAAGCTCAATGCCAAAAAGTGCATTGTCATCCCCTTTGGTAAAGACTCTGTACCTATGAACTACTACATAGATAGCAGTCTACGTAACACCGAATGTGTGACAAGAGACCTTGGGACCCAGGTGGACAGTAGTCTGTCTTTTGATAGTCACATCACCACAGTAGTCAGGAGGTCCTTCTATATGGCACACCTCATCATAAAAGGGTCCTCATCCAGGAAAAAAGAGGTCATTGTTCCCCTCTACTCGACACTCATTAGACCCATTATAGAGTACAACACCCCTTTTGGAATTCACCTCACAAGACATCTGCAGCAGCTGGAAAGGCCACTGAAGTACCTCACAAAGAAGATTACTGGCCTCAAGCAGATGCCCTACACTGACTGTCTCAAAAAACTCCAGCTTTACTCTGTAGCATATCGCCTACTCTGAGGTGATCTCCGCCTAACATATAAAGCTATGTCAAACCCAGAGCTGTTGGACATGCTACACCTAAAGAAATCCGAATCCCTCCGAGCTACATGCTCTAGGGACCTAAACCTTGTTACCTTGTTACCACAATAAACAGGACATGCTGGAAGAATAGATTCCTGTCCCAGAGACTTCCCATACTCTGGAAAAGGCTACCCATCTATGTCAAGCAAAGTTCTTCATTAGCACTGTTTAAGAAAAATCTTGATGAGTGGATGGGAAATAGGAAATACACCCCGGGGATCACTTCTGTGGCTGCTCAACAGTGGCACAGGAAAATAACTTTCTTGGGTGGCGTAACCCAGGGAACCTTGTTGGCTAGGCTTACGTAGGCCCTCAGGCCGATAGCCTAGTACCAACCTATGAACCTATGATGTGGTAGGGGGCTTTGCCTATAGTTAATTGAACATGGAGTAGCTCAAGAAAGTCATTCTGTTTGACCAGAGAGGTGTACTTATCCTTAATGAAAGTGGATATACCTCTTCCTTTGGTTCTTTCATGCTCAGTTTGAGGTCTGAACATATGGAAGACATTGTAGCCCTGCATGGTCGGGGTGCTTTTTTTGGCTTTGAACCATATCCCGGTGACTGCACAGACATCACCATTTCCATAGTGAGTAGTGCTTCCAGGGAATGCAGTTTCTTGTTTGGACTCCTAGTATGAAGGTACAGTACCTTGAGTTTATCTATCGAGGATTTTCTTTTGTTGGGAGGTTGGTTATTTTGGCACTGCCTAAAAAAGGCACAATATGGGTGGCTAATATCTTTGCCAGTATCCAAAACCTAGAGGAGGCAGGTACAGACCATTTCTGGCAAAGTAGTGTGGCTGTTGACAATGTCTTTCCAGGCTGACAGATATTGGATCCCAAGGACTGACACCAGAAGCCAAGCCAATTGTGAAAGTCAATTGCTTTTTTGTTTGTATTGAGGAACAATCCTTGGAGAAGGTAGAATGTTGCTTAAGGCTAGGCTTATACTTGCCTGTGACACATAATCTGAAAACTCAGTCATGTCTCTCCTCAAATAGTCCAGTGAGGTACATTTCAAGTCGTTCACTCCCACATGAACTGTGATGGACTCATAATGGTACTTGTGGTTGAAAGACTTGAGTGCTTGAGTGACTTGATGGATCCTGGCAACTGACAGGCAGATAATCATAACCTGCTCCTTATCCAGCCTGGTGAGGCGAAAATCTGTGTGCCTCGCAATGGAGTCACCTATGACCAATACACTATATTTTGTGGTGTTATGCCTTATGGGCTTATTTGTTGAGACACTGGTGTGTGTGTGTGTGTGTGTGTGTGTGTGTGTGTGTGTGTGTGTGTGTGTGTGTGTGTGTGTGTGTGTGTGTGTGTGTGTTATTATATGCTGTGGTGTTTTTTTGCATTGTTATGTGTGTAAGTGGTTTCTGTTTGGGAGGCATCTGATCTTTTGGTAAGTTACTAGTGAGTACCTCCACATATGTGGACTTATGTTTGTGTCCTTATTTAGTGTGGGAAGTGTGTGTGTATGCTGAAAAGTTGTTTGGCTTTCAGTTTGTCCTTATGTGAGAGTCATGCCTCAAATTTCATACTGTAACTATATCTCTCACATAAAGTATTTGTTTGTTTCAGGAGTAAGTGGTTGTCAGTATACATGAGACAATTGCTACATTGCCTCAGGATGCCCATCTATCAAACTCCAGAAAGATGATGGGAAACTGCCTGTCCATGGTAGCAGGCTCTTACTGTATGTTTTATTAGGGAAGGGAATGAGTTAATTTGACAGGACTGTACTTGTAGTGCCGAGACTACATAAAAGACCTATGCTTGGTGTAGGCTAAGGCTGATCAATAAGGCAATGCTGCTCAGATGTACACCTGAGTTGTTCCTAGGGCAGCAGAAAAGCTTGGAAAGGTTTCACTAACAGCTATTTACAGAAAAAGCGGGCTTCTAGGCTTTTGCATCTATCTGTAGCACTGCTAATCAACTCTGAGCGAAGAACAGCATCGTACAAATGCAAGGCTTAAATATGAGCAAAGAGAAACAAGTTTAAAGCGCACAATAAGCCTTTCACCAGCAATTCAGCATGCTTCTGCCACAAGGATGCAGAAAACCACCTTCTTAATGTAGAATAGCTGATTTGGAGCCCAAGTGTAACAAGATCACACAAGATAGCTATAACAGCCCTGCCACTAATAGATACAATATAATACAATGCAATTAACTACTTAAAGCAGCAGCAAACAGTACATTTTTTGAAACTGCGGAAGTACATTCACAGTATATAAGAGAAAAGCAAAAAAATAAATAAATACTTAGAGCCATCTTGTGTTTTTCCCAGTTTAGATAGACCAGGTAAACACCTACTGCCACTAGATGAATAATCTCAGTCCTCTTAACATAAAAGCCCAGTGGAGGAGTGTCCAGAGTGAAATGCTACCACAAACAAACTTAAAGATACAGATACAGCAGTGTACTTTAAACAGCTTATAAAAGTGTGATTATTCAATAAAAGTACTTTGTTTTGTATAAATGAGCCAAGAGCCACTCAATTGCATAGAATTTATAAAGGTGCTAAAAACAAGATAAGCTGATCATGCAGAAATTTCAAGTGTTTCCCCAGCCTAAACAGACCAGGCTACCTCCCAATGCACTAGATGGAAAATACACTGGCCTCTTGATGTAAAAACAAGTGCTTCCTAGAGTGTGAAAATACACTACTTTATTCAGCAGCTAGCTAGAAAATGAATGCAGATCAAGTAAAGCAATAAAACAGACAATGAGAGGCAAAATGCAATTTTCAATATAAGCACAAAAAAGACAAATAAATAATTCACTATATCAACAGCAGTGTAGAAAGGGAGGAGCTTACTAAGCTCAGTTTACAGTAGGGGTGGGCAGCTAAAAATCAACAGGTTTAAAAAGCAGGTCAACTAGGGGGAACTGAGTGGGAAAAACTAGCAGGGAATCACCACCAGCAGTACTTTAGGTTATGCAAGCTTGAAATCTTTTCAGCAAAAGATGCAAGGCCTAGAAATTCACTGTGTATTTAACTATCACTCAAACAATTAACCAATGTAAAAAACGTGAAATGTGCAGTCTAGATAATTTAAGTGGATATTTGTCACATAGAACAAAAACACTAGGAAAAGCAGATTTCTTAAAACAGAAAAAAAATGGAGCAGGTAAAACAGAAAGCAGCTCTATCAGACACAGACAACAATAGAGATTTATTTTCCTCAACCAGCAGGGAATCACCAGCAGTGCTATAATTTATGCAGGCTTAAAATCTTTTCAGCAAAAGACAAAAGCCCAGAAATTCAATGTGTATTTAAGTATCACTCAAGAGACAATTAACCAATAAAAAACGTGAAATGCGCAGCCTAGATAATTTAAGTGTCTGTCTCTCATTTAGAAGAAAAACACCATGCCAAGCAGATATCTTAAAACACACACAGAGGATAACATGTGCCAAACAGTACATCTATCTTCACCCATACATTCATTGGGGTTTGTGTATGTTCAACCAATGCATCCACAGGGGACTTACTTTCCTAGCTATGTGTACACAGGGGACAGTGTGTGATCAACCACTTCATCCACCATGGGCTCCCTATCCTCAGCCCTACATACACAGGTGATGGTGCATACTCAACCAGTATTCCCACAGGGAGGGAGCCGGCTATCTTCAGCAATATATGCACAGGGAATGGTGTTCACTCAAAAAAACATTCACTGGGGATACAACATCTTCAGACAAGCACTGATTTAGAAGTTACTTAAGCAACAGGAACCAAACTATCTGTGGGAACTCATCCCCATTTCATAAAATCCAGACTAATATACAAGTATCACAAGACATCATTCTTAGACCCCTGCTGTTTACTATCTTTACCAATGATTCATTTCTTCATACTAATAATGCCAAGCTTCTGCAATATCCTGATGATTCTTTTATTCTTTTGCAGCACTCCTAACCTACATACACTTATGTATTCCAAGCAACTAACCATCAATTCTGTAATTACACAGACAAATTAATGTAAACTGATACTAACTGAAGTATATATATATATATATATATATATATATATATATATATATATATGTGTATGTATATATATATATATATATATATATATATATATATATATATATGGGTCTATGCTGCTTGATCGAAATCTCACCCATTAAAGCAAAAATGCACAAGATCGAAAGTGCACTTTCGCAAAAGCTGGTTCTCCAAACCGGAAAAAAAAAAAAACAAAACTGCTTTAAACAGCTGTGCCCCCCACATCCCCCCACTTAAATATAATAACTCCAAGATCACACTACAGTGGGGAAAAGGATATATTTCCTTATCCCCACTGTAATGTGCTTCGGAGAACCGGCTTTTGCAAAAGTGCACTTTCGATTTAGTGCACTTTTGCTTAAATGGGTTAGATCTTCTGGTTGTCGAGAATGTGAGTTTTCGACAATCAGACGTAGACCCATGTATATATATATATATATATATATATATACATATATATATATATATATATACATATATGTATATATATATGTATATATATACATATATATATATATATATATATAGATATATATATATATATATATATGTATATATATATATAGATATATATATATATATATATATATATATATATATATATATATATATATATATGTATATGTGTGTGTGTGTGTGTGTGTGTGTGTGTGTGTGTGTGTGTGTATATATATGGCTCTACTTCAGTATATCGAGTTACCTTAACACCGAATCCCAGATAACCGAGACAACAACACTGTACAGACCAAGGTACCGAATGTACAAAACATCGTAACCTCACACCGGGAAGTCGTCCAACACCACCACTAAAACAAACCACACTAAATTCACCCCATCCAACTGGGGGGCTTCACCCCCCCCACTCACCTACTTAATATAACAACTCCGAGATCGCACTACAGTGTGGAAAAGGACAACGGTCACCATGTTGGCCAACTGACTCTTTTCCCATTTTAAACTTATGATATTTTGATGTTCGGTACCATGGTCTATAGACCCATATATACATATATCTATATATATATATCTATATCTATATATATATATATATATATATATATATATATGGGTCCTTGTTAGATTGTCGAAACACAAATTAGTGAATTTGTGTTTCGGCAATCACAATTTAGTGAAAGTGCATTTTGTCAAAATGCACTTTCACTAAATAGAAAACACAAAGAAAGCATGCAGTCTGCATGCATCGTTAGTTGTAAATCAACGTATACTGTTGATTTACAACTAACGGAACTATTGCTGACATCATACTACAGTGGGGATAAGGGAATATTTCCTTTTCCCCACTGTAGTGCAATCTCGGAATGAGAATAATAAAGTAGGGGGGTGTGGGGTGCACAGCCCCCACATTGGGGTGCAGGGGGGCTTGCCTGCATAACAATGTTTAATGTTTTTTGTTTGTTTTTTTTTTTGTGGTTATTTTGGGTTTAGCGAAAGTGCATAGTCGATAGTTTGCACTTTCGACAAGATACACTTTCACTAAACTGAATTATCGGAAACACAATTCAATGGATTGTGTTTTCGATAATTCAACAGTGACCCATATATATATATATATATATATATATATATATATATATATATATATATATATATAAATATATATATATATTTATATACATGCATATATGCTGTTTGGCCTAACAGACAAATCAATTAGTCCTAATCACATAGCAATTAATTAAACCATTATCCAAACCAATGAACAATACAGATGGCTAGGCATGATAATAGATAAAAAAATAATGTTTTTAAGACCTGTTAGATAGTGCAGTTCTGGATATCCATATAAGATTCAGAACTCTATACAGAATAAAAAAAATGCCCATCCTCAGCAATAATGAAAACCCTTGTCAATACTCTATTGCTGCGTAAATTGTTATATGGAATGGCAGCCTGTGGAAGTACTAACAAAACCAACTATCGTAAACTTGAATCTGCATACTACAAAACAACTATATTAGAATGGATGTCCTGCATTAGCAAAACCACCTTAATCCATCTCATATACAAAAGCAAATGTCCCTAATTCCTTTTGCTGCTACCTAGTTACAAAACTTACATACATTATAGTTATCTTACAAAAATTAGTTAATAATAAGGAAAATATCCACAAAAATTGTTGACTGTGGTCCTAGTCATTTTTTACCTACAACATGTAACTCACTACCCCAATAAGTTATTTTACACACTATATGTTTACATTAGAAACATTCAAACATCAGTAAAAAGTGTAGAATCAGCTGAAACATCAGGGCTGTCATGAGAAGCGTAGGCGGGAACAGTTTAAGAGGGACAGAGAAAGGGGTAAGTTAAGTAGAGTAAGATAAAAGTGAAAGGAATACAAAGCTTGAGGAGATGTGATAATGAGTATCACATGGGAAATAAAATGAGGTAATTGGCTGAGATTAGTAAACATGTTTATGAAAAAAAAACAATGAGATAATTACATTACACTAATCTAGTATATGACATGCCATTGCTAAAAACAGATTTGCATGCAGTTTTGAATGATATGAAATTAGTATCCCATAGTTCTTGTTATATGATTACCATTATTTCTAAAGGACATTCCTATAGTTCTCCACTCTGTGTTACCTTTAACGGAATGTCTGTTACTGTCTCCATTACTGAAATTCTTCGGGATCCCCTCTGAAAATGGGTCTATTCTAGCAACGTTAACCTGGTCAATAAAACTGCTAATCAATAAATAAATAAAACACACAAGGAATGGTGTGTGACCAACCAGAACCTCTACTAGGACACTATCTTAAGCCATGCATACACAGATGATGGTGTGCAGTCAAAACAGTATATCCACAGAAGGCTCACTATTTTCAACCACACATGTTCAGAAGATGGTGTGTGCTCAATTAGTGATGCAGGAGATAAAGTACAGCAACCAGTTCATTCACAGCAATGCACCACATTCAGCCATACATACATACGTTTGCAGGGGATGGCGTACACTCATCCAATCCATTCATCAGGGCCCACTGTCTTCTGCCATATGTACACTACCAATGGTGTTTTCTTAGTCAGTACATTCACAAGGGGCCCACAATGTTCAGCCATACCTATACTGATGGCAATATGCACTGAAACAGTATATCTAGACTGAGCCAACTAACTTCAGCCATACTTACACAAGTAATGGTGTATCCTCAACCAGAACATCCACTGGGGACACACTATCTTCTGCCATGCATACAGAGGAATGGTTTGTGCTTAAGCAGTACATCTACAGGGGACCCACAATCTTTAACTGTACATACAAAGGGAATGATGTGCACTCAATCAGAACATCCACTGGGGGGCCTCAACAGTGTGTACCAAGTACATCCACAAAGGACCCTGACATACATACATACATACATACATACATGCACAGGGAATGGTGTGTGCTCAGCCATTACTTATCCAGGGGCCCACTGTCTTTGGCCGTACATAATCAGGGGATGGTGAGTGGTTAGCCAGTGTATCCACAGGGACACCAGTGTCTTCAGCCATACATATGCAGGAAATGATATGTGCACATCCAATTCATCTCCAGGGATACATTATCTTTAGCCCTACATACTATGAGGATTGTATGTGCTCAACCAGTGCATGCACAAGGGCCATCTTTCTTTAGTCATGCATACAGAGAGGATGGTGTGTGGTCAAACAGTACATGTGCACAGAGGGCCCACTGTCTTCAGGTATACTTACAAAGGGGGTAGTGTGCAGTGAAAGTATATCCACAGGGAAGTCAATATTTCCAGCCATAAATAAATAGGGGATGGTGTACACTCAGTCAATACATTCACAGGGGACTCACTATTTTCAGCAATATATTCACAGGGGGTAATGTGTTCACAACCAAACCTCCACAATGAGCCCACTATCTTCAGTCACACACACACACACACACACACACACACACACACACACACACACACATATATATATATATATATATATAAAATATATTTTATATTATATATATATATATATATATATATATATATATATGTATGTATATATGTTATATATATATATGTTATATATATATATATATATATATATATATATATATATATATATATATATATATATATATATTATCTTACCTTGACATATCTTCATGTACTCAAGTATGATGTCTAGGCTGTGCAGACGTGCACATCAGAAAGTAGTCCATCCTCAACCTTTTTTACACATTGGTCATAACCACCTCCACCTGTGACTCTATAATAAAAGAAAACAGCATAACAGAATATATAAAGTCGCATACTGACACTATAATATTGGGAGGGGGGTTACATATACCATATGAGCAAGAGAATGTATAGGTTGTTCACAGCTGGGAGCTATTACATGGTACGTATCAGAATACATATCTTGCATACTGACAATATGCTATGAGGTTACCCTTGTGATATTCAGGACAGGACATGTACCCATTCCCCTTTCTTAATCACCTTTATTTAATTCTCACTTAAGACACAGGCAAATATAGATTCATATAAAAGAAAATAAATCACATTAACGTTCACAGTTACAAACATTACACATCACATATTTTTTTATACAGTTATCATCAATCCAACTTTACATAAATTGATCATTTTCTGCCTTCTCTTAATCCTCACTCCTCTTCCAAAACATTATTCTGCATATATTCTTCCTACAATTTCCATTTTTTCTATGTAATTTGTTGCTACTGTTTTCTAAAGATCCCACTTCTCGTTTTTTTTTATCTCTGTTACAACATTCACTACTTCAAATGCACTTGGTTTAGACGTAATTGCCTTTTTTGGCAGATACAAGAATTAAGCTTAACAAGGCCTTATTATGTCTAGGCAATTCAGATCCTATATTCCAGCTCAGAAAGAAATAATGTCCTTGGTTACATCCATTCACTTACCCAATATTTCTGACTGTGTACTTTTTGTAAGCCTAGCTGACCCTGGCGGCCCAAGTCTTGTGATGGATCTCTCCCTTACAATCTTCCATGCCTCCTGCTTTTCACAGCTAAGCATGCCATGCAAGTAATAGTGAAGACAGCTCGTTGTGAAGGTGTTCCCACCCTCTATGTATATGTCCCACAGAACAACTGCTACGTGTGGTCTTATAATGGCTGGTCTGAACCTGATTTACCCATCATTCAAACACCAGGCACATTGAGTCTCTGCATCAAAATGTTGTTTTCATTGTCGCTGAAATTCTTCAACCTCTGTTTATCCTGACCTGTAAGACATGCTGCTTCCTGTTTGTGCATGCTAAAAACAAAAATATGCAGAGCCATAACTAGGGCTTGGGCGCAAGCTGTTAGCAGGCTTGATCGGCAGGTGTGGGAGTGCAGAACCAGAATTCATTTCTAAAACTAGGAGAGCATTGCAGCTTCAGTAATGAATGCTAATACTGCATTTCTGCTTGTGCAGTAACAGCTGAAGCATTCTGTGTGTGGTAATTTAACTGTAGCAGGCCTTTTTATTATTACTATTATTATTATTATTGTTACTTTGAGGAACTGAATTGTGCACTAGATGAGCTAACTATGATTCTGAGAATATGCATTTCTAAAAATATATGTAAAAATATTGAAGCTGTATCTTTTCCTTGTGTGAACTCCCCACCCCACCCCACCCCCCAAAAAAGCATAATCACAGTATGTAGGACTTTTACAATCTGATATGGCACCATGTACCTGTGTGATCATAGTAGTAAATAGCTTGTAAATTCTGCTGATATGGTATGCGTAACCCTTCAAACAGCATATTGCTAGTATGCAGGTCTATACAGTGTGCTATGATGCCAGATAAGACTTCTGGACAGGGAATTGTCCACAACAGTTTTCTAACATTGTATTTTATATCCCCTTCCCCATCTTTTGACTACTGTTGTGGCAACCAAAACATACAGATAAAATGGTGGAGCATAGTAAACAGTTATGTTATACATACGCATATCCCTAAAAAATCATGCTTACTGCTGTATCATGTCCTGATATCTGTGCAATACTTCAAATGGAAAATGTACAACTATCAGCAAAACACATGCATCTACAGCTTTGAGAAACCTCAAAGCAGTGTTCACAGATTTTTGTGACTTGTAGAATAGTAGCAACCAAAATGGAGGCACTAAGCTGAACTCAACAAATATAAGCCATTTTTGCAGACTTTGTAGGAAGATGAGGTCACCTATCATGAATGACTATGAATCGCTTAACTCCACTCCTGCCCAATGGTGCCATAAAAAGTAGCGCATCCATAACAGCCATACTGCATTCGTGAATTCCTAAAGTAGGTGCAAGAGGTAGACACATGAATGCACACTGTGCATATGAGCAGTAAATGACTGCATGCAATGAGATTCACAGTTGTGCACAAGTACAAAGGTTGCTACCATTTTGCTATGCTATTTCTTGTTTGGTATCCTGGCTTACCTCTCAACCTCTTAGCACAAGAAATCTGGACAAAGCCAAAAGTAATGGGTGGACAAAGGCCCAAAAATAGGTGCAATTTTTAATTATTGATCTTATAAACTTAGAACGTAGCTAGAAACAGAAACTCAAGTGTCTGTGATTATTTAGTAACATCAGTCCTCAATGATTTGCCAGAAACCCACAAATTTTGTGCAGAACAAAGCAAAAATATAAGATATATAAGAAAAAATCTGGACATTCTGCAAAAATCTGAACAATTGAGTTGTATGCTTATAGGTTCATAGGTCTGTATTAGGCTAATGGCCCTGGGACCTTTACAAGCCTAGCCCATAGAAGTGCCCTGGCATTATGCCACCTGTCGTTAGTTCCCAGTGCCTCTATCAAGTACAGCCACTGGAGTGATCCCTGGGGTGAACTTTCTATTTCCCATCCACTCATCAAGATTTCTCTTGAAGAGGGCTAGTGAGGCGCTTTGCTTGACGTGTATGGGAAGTCTATTCCAGTGCATAGGCAGTCTCTGGGTTATGAACCTATCCCTCCAGCATGTCCTGTTGATTGTGGTAATGAGGTTGAGGTCTCTGGAGCATGTGGTGCAGAGGGATTGGGATTTCTTTAGATGTAGCATTTCTAACAGTGCTGGGTCAGACATGGCTTTGTAAGTCAAGCAGAGATCGCCTCTTAGTAGACGATATGAGACAGAGAATAGCTGGAGTTTTCTGAGTCTGTCCATGTAGGACATGTGTTTAAGGCCTAGTATCCTCTTCACGAGGTACTTTTGTGGCCTTTCCAGCTGTTGCAGGTGTTTAGTGAGGTACATGCCAAATGGGGCATTATACTCTATGATTGGTCTAATTAGGGAAGAGTAGAGAGAAATGATGACCTCTTTCTTCCTGGATGCAAAACCCTTGGTAATGAGATGTGCCACATAGAAGGACTTTCTGACCATAGTGGCAATGTGGTGTCGAAGGAGAGGTTGCTGTCAACCTGTGTCCCCAGATCTCTTATAATGCCTTCAGTGTTCAGTGGGCTCCCATCGATGTGGTAATTAGCGGGAACTGAGTTTTTCCTAAATGGGATGATGACACATTTTTTGGCATTAAGCTTAAGGCCATGGTTTCAACCCCAGTCACTGGTCTCAGTTAGGTCTTTCTGTAGGATGTCTGCATCACTTGGGGAGTTAATAATGGCTCCCAGCTTGCAGTCGTCTGTGAATTTGGTCAGCCAGAGTCCCTCTGTGTTGGCCTAGACTTCTGAGAAGTAGATGCCAAACAGGAGAGGACCCAGGACTGATCCCTGTGAGACTCCACTCATGGCTGGTCAGCAGTCTGACTTGGAGTCTGCTACTTTCATACTGTGTGTTCTATCTGTGAGCCAATTTGCAACCCACCTAACGATATAGGGGTCAATGCCTAGTTTGTTGAGTTTATCAATAATTCCTGAGTGAGGAATGGTATCAATGGCCTTGGCCAGATCGAGGTAGGCTGTATGAACTGCCTTACTTTCATCCACTGCTCTGTTGACTGACTCAAAGAAGTCAACCGGGATGAGCAGACATGATCTACCTTTCACAATACCAAATTGCGTGGGATCTAGAGTTTGGAGATTCCCTATATCCTTGTTAATTAGGTCCATGATGATGCACTCCATAGCCTTACATATCAGACTTGTCAGGCTAATGGGGGGATAATTTCCAGGGTCTGTAGTCTCTCCTCCTTTATGGAGAGGGATGACTGTAGCAGTGTGCCATTCGATAGGGACAAAACCTGAGGTGAGGTTGTGAGTGAACAGAGCACACGGATGTGGTACCAATTCACTTTGTAATTCATGCACAACACAGCCAGGGATATTGTCAAAGAAGTAGAGTTGGTTGATAGCTCCTGTAGGGCTCCTACATGGTGAGTAAATAGGATGAAGATATTTAAATATTGAATTCATGTACACTTCAGTCAGGAGCCTCTGGGTCATTATCATGGATCCTTCAAGAAAGTGGATGCCTTGCGTACTCTGGTCTCCTACTTTCCATGACTAAAAGTATTCATCAGTCTGTCAAGCAATTTTAGTAACACTGTGATGATCTGATGCAATGCTGACATGAGGATCTGCAGGAGTGAGAAGGTGAAGAACAAAGAAAGCATCCAAGATGTACTTTGTGTCATTTTTTTTTTTTGGGGGGGGTAGCTTCAAGATAAATGCATAAACTTCAGGGATGTGCTAACAATGTGTGCACTTTTATCTTTCAGCTTGTGATGATATAAATCTGTGGGGTGTGACAGGAGACAGGAATGGCTGGCTGCAAGATGGAGTATGTGTCATTGCTATACGCCTTATGGGTCAATGTGTTTTAATGACATGTCACATTTATAACATTGTTCTCATTCTATCTCAACTCTTGTAGCTCCACTTGGTACAGAAGAGGAAAATCAGCAAGTCCAGGCACCTTCACTGTTGTCTCACTCTCTTTGTTTGGGTCTGATTATGGGGTATGGATGGATTACCGGATATGAGTAATGATCCATCTCAGATGGGCATCCATATCCCTCAGCCTGTTGCCCAACTACTGTTGTAGCAAGTGGCTGAGGCTGTAATGAAGGAAGCAGTTGAGCTTAATATTGGCCATTGTATTAGCCATATAGAGGCCATCCTGCAGTGGACTCAAGTTTCATTGAAGTGACAAGCCCTAGACATCAGGTCATCAGATGGTCAGGTGTCATCTGTTAGTGCCTACATGGGATGATCAACTGATAATGGTTTTGTATAGGTAGCCCTCATAGTTGCTGTTATACCTCATTCTGTGGCTAGTGTGCCACCCTATCCCCTAACTGGCATGATTCTCTTCATAATTTGTCTTGTCTCATACCTTGTTTTGTGGTCCAACCCTACCCATCATCATTTGTCCAACTTCTGTATGACCAACATTTGTCACCCCATCACTGTCTAGGCAAAGACATTTTTTTTGCTTGTTTGTCCCTGCACACTATCCTAAACCTTCTTTCAATACCCTGTCTTTTCACTGCATACCATATCCCTCTTCCCTTTTCCCAGAAATAAAAGGGACTCTAACCCCACAAAAAAGTACCCTACCCTCTTACTCACTCTTACTAGTGTCTTATTTACTCCCCTTGTGTGTTTTCTTTTACTTGCCTTTCACTTTTTCATACTGTTCTGTGCACCCCCTTTTCTCTACCTTACAATAATGGTAATAGTGACCATGTGATTTTTGCACCTGTAAGGCTATATTCATATATTGCAGTAAATCAGAATACTATGCTTTGTACCACTTGCTATCACAAACTACCACATACTGGGACAAGCAGTCACTGGACTGTATTTACTCTAGCCTTATATTATCATGGCACTTTCGTTAAGAAGAACACTTTTGATACATGGATACACTCTGCATGTTGTCTTTGCTCTGTTATGTACCACAGAGACATGCAGTTAGCCATACATTGATTTCTGTCTTTCCTGATTATCATATTGGAACGGAGTAGGGCTGAGTACTCTAACTGCTCTGAAGTTCATCCCCCTGGATATTCATATGTAATTCATTTTTTTCCATAGCTCATCAATGCTTTCACACTCAGGCATTGCACAGCTGTGCAGCATGCTCATGAATCCCTGTCCTAAATTAGTGTGCGACACACTGCAAAGCATATATGCCTTCTGGTTTATCTGGAAAAGTATTGTGTCCAGGTACTGTTTTGCTTTTGAAGCACATCTGCAAGATTTTGTGGATTTAATAAGATTTATCATAGTGTGGTATGGTACTAACCATGGCTTAAAGACATTAGTGTGATAAGACTTTATAAGATGCACAATGCAGATCTTAAAATAATATGGAGTTTTTAACATAAGGTACTTTAATAGCACATGAATCGTAAACACAATACCTTTCTTAAAAAGTGGCCACAGGCAACTTAGTTTGGGCAGAAAACAGAAAAAAGGCTTACATGCCAGTGGAAAAGATGGCATAGTTGCATCTGAACATGTAAACTTCTGATGCAAGACATTTAAAAAGATCAGCATTTTCCACGCCATCTCTACGCAGTGCCACTGACCCTGTGTAGTAGATAAAAATGTGATTACGCTCTAACTTTTGACATCTAAAATGAAAAAGTGTTGTCATCAAAATAGTTAGGGAGCTTTTGTAAACAAGGGAAGTCATACTGAAACATTTGGCTCACTGACAAAGTTCTTTGTTTACTTAAGGCAGCACTGTTAACATCTGCAAAGAAAATCTTCCCTTAACAACTGTCTAAAACATTTGTTGGGCTGGACTGGCTATATCCACTAACTTGCAACACTGATGGCTTTGAGCATGTATTTTGTTGATGTAGATGTGTTAATTTCTTCAAAACAACAAGTAAAGTCTGGCAAGTACCCAGGTGAAATAATCCAAGTACTACTGTAAAGTCTTTGTAGAATGGAAATATAAATACAATAAAGAAAATATTTTTTATATTTTATACTCTCAGTTTTACCGTGTATGTGCTACCTCAGTTTGAGTAACCTTTTACTTTTCTAAGTTGCAACTATACAATACCTAAACGTGACTGTATAATTAACATTAATATTAAAGAACATTCTGATGAAAATGTTCTTGATAATCTCTAACCAAATGAGATAGGTTAATTCGAGCACAAAAAGAGAATTTGGCTAGGCTTAAAATGGTCCTCAAGGGCAGATAGCCTGATACTTACCTATAAACCTGAATACTTACCTATAAACCCATAAAAATGCAAGCTAAGTGATTGGAATGTTCTGTCAAGACTACTTTCATTCAAATACTTTTAGAAAACAAAATTTAGGACAAGTAGCTACAGTCTAGGAATATCATTCATAAAAAAACACAAAATGAGAATGAGATTCATGTTCTGCATTTGTAAAACACAATTTTCACTAAAAGAGGTTACAAATAAATAGTGTAACATGAATTGTATGTCTCAGTCAGAAACCTGTGGTCTTATTCTTGATTGTACTAGTGTATATTTACAGCCTTGGAAAAGAGCTATTGCAGGGTGATGTTTAAAACAACCAGACACATGAAAATCTATCTTTTGGAAGAGGCAGTCATCAGGAAGGTAAGGAATGACTGGGTACCATCCTGGAATAAAACTAGAAAAGTGTGGAGAAACAGTGTGCAACACTATGACAGAGAGGGAGGAGCTGAAGAGTCAACAGACTGCTTTAAGGGAACATTAGGAAAATAAACCAGATATGTCACCTCCACTGGTCCTCAGGAATCTGGTCAATGTACTGATGGACTCCCTGAATGATATTTCTTTATTCTCACTGGCTAGTGCAGAAGTCTCTAAGAACTAGAAGACAGCAAGGGTAACATCATTACACAATGGGAGAGCAGCAAAATTTAGGGAACTGCAGGATAGTTAACTTGATGCCTATGGCAGAGAAAGCCATGAAAAAATCCTCAGGGAAAGGCAAGTTGTTGTTTTTAGAGGACAGCAATCCCCAAGATAACAACCTGCACAGGTTTATGATAAGAAGGAGCTGTTAGATGAACCAGGTTCACAAAAGAATTTGACAGTGAAGCAGCAGACATGGTGTGTCTTGAGTTCAGCCAGGCCTCTGGCTCTCTAGTGCATATGTGGGGGCTTCTGTCTCTTTCAAGAAGCAAGCTTTGACTTTAGTGTACTGGCTCTATCATCCTTTTCAAGTGGTGCAAGTTTCAGTTAAGTAGCTTGATTATTTGTGTACTATGTACTACACATTTTTTCTTGCAGCAAAAGCCTTTTTCTTTCAGGTGTTAGCCAAGGAGCATCTACTACTGATTTGGGAGTAATATTTCTCCTGTAATAGTAAATAGACTTTATGGAACTGCTTCACCAGCATAAGGGGTTGGACAGCTGAAACCCCATCTCTGGAGGAGTTAATGTTTCTGGAGGCATTTGGAGTGGGCTTATCCACATCCTAGGTGCTTCCCCTCCAGACGCACTTATTGACTTGGAGTCTCATAGGGCCTGGAGGGTGCCAGATATGGTAGAACCAATTTCAAAAAAGCTTGACAAGATCTTGGCACCTCCCAAAGATTGGCAACACTGGAGTAAGGGTCCCCCCATTGATACTATTGTGGTGGCAGCAGCCACCAAAAAGGACATCTCAGAACAGAGTTCTTCAGTCCCCCCTCAGTAGGGAGTCTAGTGCATTTGGCTGGTTAGAGAAACAGCCATGTTTGCACTGAGAGCATTAAGTTGCCTGGCTCACATGACAAGACTTCAATGGGGCATCATGTTTGAAGAGTCAAGGGTGGTTAAGACACAACAGACTCCACAGACTTAAAATACTCTGGAGACTCAGTTGTCTTGCTAACATGTCCATGCATATGCTTTCCAATGCAGTTGATGGATCATCCTGGGCTGCTGGCACTGGCATTGTTATGCTGTGCTGCTACACTTAGATGAGACTGTGTTACTTCACTGACTGCTTCAATGTGTCCTTTATTAATGCTGTCTATGCTGGCTCTTCACTTTTTGGGCTTAAGGTTAAAGTCACTTTGACCAGAACTAAGCAGGATGGGAAAATGCTGTCTGACATTGGAGTGCATTTTACTACCCCCCCCCCCATGGACCTTCTCTAGTAACCAGATGTGGGGGGGACATCTCTTCTTTAGAAAAGTGCATCAGCCTTTTCAAGATGCTCTTATGGAAGGTTCCACCCTGCTGCAGGGGGGTAACCAGAATGGGCACCTCATGCACTGCAGATGTGGTCTACAGAACCAGGGCTTCTGCAGATCCTTCTCTGAGAGGCCCTTTCAGTGCCCTGAAGGGTTGCCCGACTGTTTGGCTTTGGAGACAGTTGGGGGTCATTTGGGTCTACACCCAGAAGCTTGGGAGGCCATCAACTCAGAAGCACAGGTGTTAAGAGTTGTATTCCAAGGCTACATAATTCCATTTTTATTTCCCCCAAAAGAAGATACCAAGCACCTTCCAAACATGCCAAACCATCAGAGAAGGGATGTAACTACTGAAATACAAAAGCTGTTAGTACTTTGAGTCATCCAAGAGGCTCCACCAGACCGACATGGATCTGGTGTCTATTCCAGCTTCTTTTTGATCCCAAACAAAAACAAGGACCACAGGCCAATTTTGGATTTAAGCAAATTAAATCACTTTGTGAAACAGACTAAGTTCTGTCATGGTGCAGTTCATTCTACTTCTTTTGTAGAAGGATGACTGGATGTGCTTGTTTGACCTCAAGGACACCTACCATCATATAAAGATAGTGAGGTGCTGTAGGAGTTTTCAGTGCTTCTCTCTGGGAGCCAATCATTATCAGTTCAGAGTGCTGCCCTTTGGTCTCACTACTACCCCTCGGGTGTGCTCTAAGTACATGGCAGTCATGGCACCCTGGCTCCAGCTGTAGGGTTTCCAAGTCTTCCCTTACTTGGACAATTGGCTTTGTAAATGAGAAATGAACAATGATGCATGTTTTTTGTAGAAGGGTATGAGTACGTGATTGAGGGCATGTATAAAGAAATGCAAAGTACTGGACATGTGCTAAGAAGTTGTATGTGCCTTTGTCCTTTTAGGGAAGCGTCTTGTCTTTAAAATACATTAACCTTATATGTACATTTGCTGAAACTTGATGACAAGTATGTTTCCGTGTAAAACTGCTGACAGTTGTAATTTAACTGGCAAACATGTTTTTAAGGACGTTAGACTTTCTGCTTGAGACCCCAGCAACAGGGGCTAGCTTGATCTAGTTTGAAATATGTACAGAGCTAATTGGTCACTGTTCAAATCTGCTTATCCCAGCAACAGGAATATTATTGTATTGAACATAGAAGTCTTAAAACTTGTCCAAAACTGATTGGTCAGTATTATACTTTTTTGTCCTAACAAATTGCTGTTGCTGCATATTACAAGGTATATAAGCTAGTGATTTTTATACCTTGGGGAGACTCTGTTGCTAAAACTTTGTCTTCCACATGCATGTGTGATTAATAAAGATTTTGATCTGCTGCCAAGAGACAGATTCATGGAGCTTCTCACCACATCCAAGAAAGCATCACTAGTCAGGGATAGGGGCTCTTTACTCAATGTTGTCATGCCTTGTAAATCACAGTAAACTATCAGAAGTCCAACCTTCAACCAGTCCAGATATTAGAGTTCATAGGCTGCCAGTTGAACACAGTATCTCAGATTGCAAAACTCTCAGCTCTCTGAGTATCTACCCTTCACTCTCAGGGCAGTGCCTAACTGTCTTGCAGGAAGTCTCTGGTTTCCTGGTTCTCAAACTCTTAGGTCACATAGCTGCAGCAATCTGATTAGTTGCCCTTGTGAGGTACCACATAAGGATGCTGCACTGGATACTTGTGGCACAATGGTCCTACTTGACTCACCCTATGGAGTTTCCCATCATACTGACAGGCATCTGTCAAAATCAAATCCGGTGGTGGTTGGAGTCTCTCCTAATGTTGACTGGGAGACCATTTGTTCTTCCTCTCTCACAAGGTACAGTCATGAAAGATGCCTCCCTTCTTGGTTGGGGTATCATTTTGAAGGGAACATAGTCCAAGGGACCTGGTTTATGACTGAGACCAACCTTCATATCAATGTCTTGAAGAGGAGGGCAATCCTTCTTGCATTTCAGGCCTTTCTGGACTTTTTACCAAGGGTGTGATCTCAGTGTAGACAGACAATATGTCTGTCATCTGGTATCTGAACAAACAGGGAGGAACACAATTCTATCCTCTTTGTCAAGAGGCCATAAGGCTATGGCAATGGACAATTTCATCTTAACAGTTTCTGATAACAATGCACATCCTGGGGAAGTCTAATATTTTAGAGGACAGTCTAAGCAGAAACATTCTTCTTCCTCATGAGTGGTCCCTAAATCTGAAATTTTCTACTCAAATTTTTGGTGTTGGGGCATTCCAGATTATGATTTGATTGCTTCTCCATCCAACACCAACTACAGCAATTATTATGTCTTAGTTTTTCCAGAGGGACAATCACCCAGGAATGCACTTCTGTATACATGGCCCCAGGTCTCCTGTATATGTATCCTCTGACCCCTTTGCTAATAAAGGTTCCCCAGAAGGTGGCCCACTGCTGAGTGACTGTGATCCTCATTGCTCCTTTTTGGACCCATCAGGTGTGGTTCACCTTTCTATGGACTCTATCATGGTACCCTCCTTCGATCCTGGATTCCATTCCAGATCTGATGTCTCATTTGGCAGAATTGGACCTACCCAGCCTTCAGACATTCAGGTTAACTGCATAGTTTCTCCAATTCCCCCGATGACCAGAGATTCCAGGCTTTCAGTCAGCGTGGTCCATATTTTGTCCTCTTTTCAGAAGTTATCTACTCCCATAGTCTATGCTAGTAAGTGGAGGCAATTCACTTTTTGGACTTCCTTTAAAGGCTTAGACCTCTTCTCAGCACCTTTGGAGGATATCCTTGATGTTCTTGCTGACTTATTTCATTCAGGATGTAGTTATTCCACTATTAAACTACAATTGGCAGCTATTTTTAACTTTCATATTGACAGAGATAATATGCCATTGGCAGTGTTAAAGGTTTCAGTGGATTTCCTTAGGGGAACTTTTTTATTGCAGCCTCCTGTCTGGGATACTGTCATTCTGTGGGATTTACCTTTTATGCTTCATATGCTTGTTGGACCATCTTTTGAACCATTAGCAATGGTTTCACTAAAGTTGTTGTCTTGGAATACTCTTTTTCTGGTGACTGTTAATTCTGCCAGGTGTGTGTCAGAGCTACAGGCTTTATCCTTGGTACCTCCATATTTGGTTTTCTTAAGACAGTGTATCTCTCAGAACAGGGACTGCTTTTCTTCCTAAAGAGGTAATAGAAAACAATTTAAATCAGGCCATTGACTTACCAGTGTTTTTCCCAAAACTGTCAAACAAAGGAGAATATTTGCTTCATTGTCTCAATGTCCATTGGCAATTGAGATTTTATTTAGATAGAACCAAGTCCTTCAGAAAATCTAATCAATTTTTGTCTCCTTTTCAAAGGCCTGGTTGAGAAAGCCAATGTCTAAGTCTACTCTTTCTAAGCAACTCTCTGATAGTATTTCATTTGGATACAGTTTGAAAGGGAAGGTTTTGCCTTACAAACTAATGGGTAACTACACTAGAGTTATGGCTACCTCTATGGCTTTTCTCTGAAGAGCTTCTGTGGATGACATTTGTGCTGCTGCTACTTGAGTGGGTCCACATTCCTTTTTGTCTCACTACAAACTGGATATTCAGTTCAGGTCTAAAGCCTCCTTTGGTTCCACAGTATTGTAGAATGTGCTCTCTTAGGACCTCCCTAGGGTGCAATGTGGATGTGGACTCTGTCCCACTAGTTGAACCTAGATGAAAAAGACAACATTGGATGTGAAAGTTATGTACTTACCATAACAATTGATCTGTGTTGTCTCTTTCTGTCTGGTTCAACCATGATTCCCACTGTCCCCCTCCGTCTGTGTTTCTTTCAATCTTTGGATGACTGAGTCATGGAGACTGCTTCTTCTCCTTTTGCTTGGGGTCCTTGGTGGTATATTTTTAGAATTAACAGTGGAAATACTTTGGAGAGGGGCAGTCTCAATCTGAGGTAATTCTGTTCTGGTAGGTATTATGGGTGGAGAAGCTGGAGCTCAGGGGTTGAAGTCTTCTGGAAATGGACAGTCTCAGATCTGAGGTGGATCCCATAACCCACAGGTTGAAGTGGATAGAAAGACAAAACTTGGATCTACTGTTACAGTATGTACATAACTTTCATTTTTGGGCATCCTAGCTCTTTTTGCCAGGGATGCTAGTAATGATAATACCATAGTCATTAAAGCAACAGGGAGCGAATGAGTTGTGAGTGAATCTGACTGCCATGTTGGTATGCATAAAATGTAGAACAGTGGCATAATTCATGGGGGGTGATAGGTGTTGCTGCTTCTGAACCAGTCTGAGTGAAAGAATAATTTCTGAGATCTTAATCAAGGTGGCTATTTCATAATGGTCTCAGAGAAATGTATTCTCCATGATAAAAATAGTTTTCTAGACATGACTGGGGTAGCACTTTCCATGGGTAGTAAATTTATCTGTTAATTAAGCAATAATCCATGACTATGCATGGGTATATCAGGATTTACTCACAGCTGGTGTTATTTGATCAAAGGGCAACGCCCGAGGGATTAAACAAAGCCAACAGTGTGTAAATCCTGATATACCCATGAACAGGAGTAGATTATTGTTGTTATACAGTTACATTATTTAAGAAAGAAATTGCTTACCTTTCTTAAATAATGCATTTATATAAGAGCTTGTCAGTCCTCTTTTGTGTTGTCTTCCCTGTACTGATGTACTGCTCCTGCATTTGGGACTTACAATCCTACCCTTGCACAGTACATCAGTGAAGAAGAAGCAACAGAAAAAACAGAATCCCCACTGCTGTTCTTTATTTTTTTAATAGTTCATAAAGAAAAAAAGAGAGAGAGAGATTTATGAGGGACAGGGCAAACATATAATGAAAATCAGGTACATTCCTGTTTGTTTAGTTATGCAGAATGTACCAGATTTTTCCAGTATTTTGCTGTGTCCTTCAACATATGCCAATATAAAGTCTTGTTGCTCATTGGTACTTCAGTGAATGGACTTTTTTATATTGGTATATGCCCAATTTACAATGGGTACGCTGATTAGGCTGTCCAATCAGCATGCTTGCTTTTGAATAGTAATGAGCATTTCATGTATAATAAGCTGTAAATGATTTCCAGTCAAAAAGTGCCAGATCAGCCAGCTGGGATCATGATCTGAACTATACAAAATGTAAAATATATACCTAGAAGCAAGAAACAGGACTCATCCCCTTTAGATTGTCCAGGTCTCTGGCTTTTAAAGGATTGGTATAGCGTGTCTGTAACAGAAGAAACGAGCTGCAAGGTTCTATCATGTATTTTGTGATGCCAGTTATTTCAGAAGCCATGCATAGACTGCACAGCTTATGAGTACCAGAGCTATACAATCTAGATTCCTTTTCTGCTATGTTAGTAGTAAGCCATAACAGATAAAGACTGCAGTTTTCCTTCATCATAGATGACCTAGTAATAGAACAGATAATGAGCCCACTCTGATGCAGCTTAAAAGGTAGTAATTGGTATCTCTATGTACTAGCTAAGAAGGTTAATAGAAATGATAGATCTCTTCAGCAGTACAAAGGCACAGTTTATCTTACAAATCTACTATACTATGAGAGATTGCAAGCATTAAAATGAAATCTTTAAGCCACAATTGCAAATGCATCTTGCACTTGATGTGTTTTTTGTTAACTTCTCCCAAAATACAGCAAGAGATACATTTGCAAATGAAAACATACAAACTTAAGGCGAAACTGAGTTTAAAGGTTCAGTTTGAAAGCTGACTGCTGAGCTGTTTCAGTTTTATATGGTCAGTGATTTAGTATTCGCTGAAATAGCACATTCATTTCATCATTGACATCATACAACAACAATCCACATTCATAAACATTACGACTGCATGCAAATAGAGCAAACAGTAGAACCGACTGCATTGTTAAGGCCTGTGAAACTGGGAATGCATGTCCAGCAGAGAGCCATTCTTAAAATAAAATGCGTTAAGTTGTAGCACACCACGATCATACATAACAGCACTTGTGATCTACAGTATTCACTTTTACTTGTAATAAACGAGTACTGTTACCTCACACAGCTGTATTCAGGCAGTACAAAATAAGTCACTTTTACTTGTAATAAAGGAGTACTGTTACCTCACATAGCTGTATTCAGGCAGTACAAAGTAAGTCACTTTTACTTGTAATAAACGAGTACTGTTACCTCACACAGCTGTATTCAGGCAGTAGAAAAGAAGTCACTTTTACTTGTAATAAATGAGTACTGTTACCTCACACAGCTGTATTCAGGCAGTAGAAAAGAAGTCACTTTTACTTGTAATAAACAAGTGCTGTTACCTCACACAGCTGTATTCAGGCAGTGGAAAAGAAGTCACTTTTACTTGTAATAAACGAGTACTGTTACCTCACACACCTGTATTTAGGCAGTACAAAATAAGTCACTTTTACTTGTAATAAATGAGTACTGTTACCTCACACAGCTGTATTCAGGCAGTAGAAAAGAAGTCACTTTTACTTGTAATAAACGAGTACTGTTACCTCACACAGCTGTATTTAGGCAGTACAAAATAAGTCACTTTTACTTGTAATAAATGAGTACTGTTACCTCACACAGCTGTATTCAGGCAGTAGAAAAGAAGTCACTTTTACTTGTAATAAACGAGTACTGTTACCTCACACAGCTGTATTCAGGCAGTACAAAATAAGTCACTTTTACTTGTAATAAATGAGTACTGTTACCTCACACAGCTGTATTCAGGCAGTAGAAAAGAAGTCACTTTTACCTGTAATAAATGAGTACTGTTACCTCACACAACTGTATTCAGGCAGTAGAAAAGAAGTCACTTTTACTTGTAATAAAGGAGTACTGTTGCCTCACACAGTTGTATTCAGGCAGTACAAAATAAGTCACTTTTACTTGTAATAAATGAGTACTGTTACCTCACACAGCTGTATTCAGGCAGTACAAAATAAGTCACTTTTACTTGTAATAAACGAGTACTGTTACCTCACACAGCTGTATTCAGGCAGTACAAAATAAGTCACTTTTACTTGTAATAAATTAGTACTGTTACCTCACACAGTTGTATTCAGGCAGTACAAAATAAGTCACTTTTACTTGTAATAAATGAGTACTGTTACCTCACACAGCTGTATTCAGGCAGTACAAAATAAGTCACTTTTACTTGTAATAAATGAGTACTGTTACCTCACACCGCTGTATTCAGGCAGTAGAAAAGAAGTTACTTTTACTTGTAATAAAGGAGTACTGTTGCCTCACACAGTTGTATTCAGGCAGTAGAAAAAAAGTCACTTTTACTTGTAATAAAGGAGTACTGTTGCCTCACACAGTTGTATTCAGGCAGTACAAAAGAAGTCACTTTTACTTGTAATAAATGAGTACTGTTACCTGACACAGCTGTATTCAGGCAGCGCAAAAGAAGTCCACACAATCACACATGGCATTAGCCTCACCTACATATCTTAGCAGTACACTTTAAGTAATTATAAGTAATAATGCTAACAATTATCCTGCAGGACACAGTCTTAACTAGTGCAAATCAGTGTAAAATGTGATCACAGTAAGCCTTCCCCAATTCTTCTAAATACTTAAAACACTGTCATTTAGGTGTACGCACTTTCTTGGTTCACAGACATTCAAATTCAGCAGTGCAAAAAAAACTTCATACAGTCTCACACATAAAATAAGAGGTCATCAACGCAGCTTACTTCATGCCATCAGCCAAACTGTATGTGACACATGCCTACCTTCCTAACAGCATCAAGTAAGCATTGTTCACATTTCTTAGAGACAAGCAAACATTTAGAACTATCAGTCATTGTGAACACAGTGGTATGAGTAGGACTGAAGAGTTTGGTTGTTTTGTTGATTTAATGCAACTGATCAGCTCTCCAGATCCCCAGTCTTGCACTCATACAAACAGCACTATTACACTAAACGTTTTATCCATGTGGGTACATATAATAAATCGTCTGACTGTACTAACAGTGCAAATGAATTATTAGAATGTAAATTCTTTCATCTTGTCTTTAACTTCTTGTTCCCTGATTTATTTTTGATGGTGACTGCAATCAACTACATAAGATAAATACTGTTCCATGTTATCCTTCCCTGTTTATAGAGGGGGAATTTCTGGTATTTTTATTTTATTTGTCTGTTAACCAGGTAAAACAACTAGGCTGAAGTCTTTTTTCAGGGGCACTGTCTTACTTAGAGTCACGAAGCAGGCAAATGAAGGCTGAGACAATCAAACCCTGGACTACAGGATGAAACTCATTAGCTGCTCATTGTCTTAATCCATTGTGCTAAGTCAGCCTAAACTGTTATGTTATGTAATAAGTAATAATGCTAACAATTATCCTGCAGGACACAGTCTTAATCAGTGCAAATTTAAATTTAAATTAAAAAAGTTTATTTGTCCTCCTATAATGCAATAGCAATTATGAATATTTAATGCCAAAAAAATATTTCTGGTAGTGGTATTAGCAGTAACAGTGACAGAATGTTTCTTTTTTCCTTCATCTCCACAGGGTCCTCAACATATGAATATTACACAGGTTCATAGGTTCATAGGTTGGTACTTGGCTATCAGCCCTAGGGCCTATACAAGCCTAGCTATAACAATTCCCTGGATATTTCTTCCCACAATATTTACTTCCCTGGACCCCTGTCTAGCAGAGCGACTGACGTGATCCCTGGGGTGAATTTCCTATCTCCCATCCAATCGTCAGGGTTCCTTTTGAGGAGGGCCAAGGAGGTGCTCTGCTTGACATGTATGGGCAGTCTATTCCAGAGTATGGGTGGTCTCTGGGTCAGGGACCTATCCCTCCAGCATGTTTTATTCATTGTGAGGACAAGGTTTAGATCCCTGGAGCGTGTGGCTCTGAGAGAGTGGGATTTCTTTAAGTGGAGCATGTCCAACAGCTCAGGGTTTGACATGGCCCTGTATATTAAGCAGAGATTGCCTTTGAGTAGACAATATGCCACAGAGTATAGCTGGAGTTTTTTTAGATGGTCAGCATAGGGCATCTGCTTTAGGCCTGTGATTCTTTTAGTGAGGTATTTCTGCCGCCTTTCCAGCTGTTGCAGATGTCTTGTGAGGTACATACCAAATGGGGCATTGTACTCTATAATGGGTCTAATGAGGGATGAGTACAGTGGGACAATGAAATCCTTTTTTCTGGAAGAAAAGCCCTTAGTGATGAGGTGTGCCACATAGGATTTCCTGACTGTTGTGGCGATGTGGTTATCGAAGGTGAGACCACTGTCCACCTGTGTCCCTAAGTCACTCATCACACTTTCAGTGTTTAGTGTACTGCCACCTATGTGGTAATTCATGGGTACACTGTTTTTCCCAAAGGGGATAACTATACATTTCTTGGCATTAAGCTTGAGCCCATGACTCTGGCACCAAGCATCTGTTTCTGTAAGGCCCTTTTGTAGAATATCCACATCATTTGGGGGTTCAATAATGGCTCCCAGTTTGCAGTCATCTGTGAACTTTGTTAGCCAGAGTCCCTTAGTGTTGGCCTGTACTTCAGAGAAGTAGATGCCAAACAAAAGTTGTCCCAGGACTGAACCCTGAAGTACTCTACTTGTCACTTGTCTAGAGCTGGATTTGGAGTCAGCTACTTTTACAGTCTGAGTTCTGTCAGTAAGCCAGTTGGCAACCCATTGAGTGATGTAGGGATTTATGCCCAGCTTAGTAAGTTTATCTATGATTCCAGAATGGGGGATAGTGTCGAAGGCCTTGGCAAGGTCCAGATAGGCTGTGTGGACCGCCTTACCCTCGTCCACAGCTCTGCAGACTGATTCGAAGAAATCAATCAGATTCAGGAGACAAGATCGGCCCTTCATGAACCCAAACTGGGTGGGGTCCAGTGTTTGAAGATTGCCAATGTCTTTGTTTATAAGTTTCATGATAATGCGTTCCATGCCCTTGCAGATCAGGCTTGTCAGACTGATGGGATGGTAGTTCCCAGGATCAAAGGTGGATCCCCCCCTTGTGGAGTGGGATAACTGTAGCTGTGCACCACTCAGTGGCACGAAGCCTGAGGTGAGGCTATGATTAAACATGACACTTAGGTGAGGTGCCAGTTCGTTTTGTAGTTCATGTAGTGCACAGCCCGGGATGCCATCTGGTCCCATGGATGCTGTATTCTTAGCTTTGGATAGTGCGGTTTCTACCTGTGTGGCCGTGATTACCAGAATTTGTCAATCTTTTGGTAATGAGATGGGCCCTTTAGGGAGTGAGAGGGGGGTGAAGTTTGCACTAAATTGATCTGCCAGTATATTGGCAATATCCTTAGGATCAATATATTTAATGCCATTCTGTTGTAGCTCAGTGCAGATCTGAGCATTGCCATTTAGATTCTTGACATAACTATAGAATGCCTTGTGGTTGTCTTTGGAATATTTGGCAATTTTATTTTCATAACTAGCTTTGGAGGATTTTATGAGGGATATCAGCTTCTTACTGAGGTTGGTAAGAGAGTTTTTTGCATCCTGGGAATTTCCTCTTTTCTGCAACAGTTTCTTCCTTCTGTTGTATAGTTTGTTTATGGCAGGAGACCACCAGATTGGCTTCCTTTTTTGGAGGAGAGCTTCTTGGTTCTATTTGGGATGGCACAATTCATGCATGAGTGGATGTGCTTGTGCAGTGCCTTAGTGTAGGATTCAGCAGTCGAACCTTTTGCTCCCGTCTGCATGGGTGTCATGAAGTTTGTCACTTCTGACTTGAGTAGCATGAAGTTGGCTTTGGAGAAGTTTTTTACGGAGATTTCCGTACTGGGGGTGGGAAGTGGATGCCAAGGGTGATTTGCTTATGGTCAAATCTCACCAATGAGGGGGTGACCACTCACTGGTGTGGAGCATCTGTCTCCCATGTTGGTAATTACCAGGTCTAGGATATTGGAGCTCCTGGTGGGACAATGGATTAGTTGATCCAGGGTGTTGGAATTTATGAATTCCAAGAACCGTTGGGAAAAGGTATTGGTACCTGAATAGTTTTCCCAGTTAATGGCAGGGTAGTTAAAATTACCCAGTATTAGGGTGTTTGGTTGTATCTTAATATTTTTCAGAGTGTTTAGAAAGGTGTAGTGAGAATCGTGGGGCATGGTGGGGGATCTGTAGAAAGCTATAATTTGGATTGCACCTAGTGTTAGTTGCACCTGGAGAATTTCAGATGCATTGTGTTGGGCAACTAGCCTGGAGGTGTAAATATCCTTGGTGAATATGGACACTCCTCCATCTTTAGTGTTTCAGTCTTGGTTTGGTGGCCAAAAAGTGTGGTAAGAGTTGTAGCCTGGTACTGCAGGGGTGCTCTCTGGAGCCTTGAACCAGGTCTCAGGTACTGCACAGATATAGATGTTCTCCATTTTTAGGAGTGCCTCGAGAGAGTGCATTTTGAGACTTAGACTTCTAGCATTGAGTAGCATTACCTTCAGATTTTGTATGCTTATATCTGTTACTGTGGTGGTTTTGTCCTTTGAACCTTGCCTAAACAAGGCACTATAGGGTTGGCAAGAGCTTTAGCCAGTAACTTGAATCCCAGTGGTGACTGGTGCAAACCATCTCTGGCAAAGCATCGTGGTTTGTCGATCATGTCATTCCAGGCAGACAGATACTGGACCCCCTTTGAATGACACCAGAAGCTTAGCCAATTGTTGAAGTCAATCATTTTGTCCTTATACTGTGGTATCATTCTGGGTGAAGGCAGGATGCTACTCAGGGCTAGGGTCATACCTGCCTGGGCCACATAATCTGAGAGCTCTTCCATGTATCTTTTTATGTAGTCCAGAGAGGTACGTCTCAAATCATTCACTCCAATATGGACAACGACAGAGTCATATTTGTACTTTTTTTGGAGTGACTTGAGTACATGCATTATGTGGCAGATCCTGCCACCCAACAGGCAGCTGACTGTAATTTTCTCCTTGTTCAGCCTGGTGAGTGGGACATCAGTGTGCCTGACTATAGAGTCACCTATGACTAAAGTGTTGGGTAAGTTGTCTTGCCTTAGGGGCTGTTGCTGAGTAGCACACTGGTGTTGTGAGCTATGTGCCACTTTGGTTGTGACTGGTGTTTGTTTGCATTTCAGCTTCAGAGGTCCTTGTTACTTGAGCAGGTTAATGCTAAGGGCTTCCACATATGTGGGTTTAGTGTTGCTATTTGTGGGTGTTGATGGTGTGGGTTTAGAAGGGCTATGTGTTGCTTGAGGTGTGGTGCAGGTGTTAACCTTCACCTCTTGACTGTCTAGCACAATCTTGGCTGGAGAGAGCTTTGCTTCCAGTTTGGCTATGTAAGTGCATCTCTCACAGGTTGTAGTGTTGGGTGGTAGGAGGAGAGGGTTGTCTGTGTACATGAGACAGTTGCTGCATTGCCCCAGTATGCCCAGATTCACCAGGTGGACAGGAGAAATCAGCAGAAGCTGACCCTTGGACATGCCTGTTTAGGTGCATTTTTGTGAAGTACAAGAGCTGTTTTCCCTTACCTTTGCAAGGTACTTTGCAATTATAGGCTGCTTAGTGCCTACAATTAATTTCTCCTTATTAACAAGGAGAGTTGAGTGCTTGTGTCAGTTTAAGGCTTCCTAATGCTTTCCAGCAGGTTCTAGAGCAAGTGCAAGTCACAGCAGCTCAGATTTTAGTGCTACTATTGAGAAACCAGCTAGTTCTAAGGGAAAATTTGAAGAGCAGACTTTCTGGCACCTGGAGTAGTTTAACTGTAGCCCCACTGTGCTGCACAATGTGAAAAATGTGCAAACACACATGTTTTTAAGCCAGAAAGTTGAAAGGGATAGAAATCAGCCCAAAAAAGCTAATAAAATTACAATCTCAGAACTGGAAACCACTCTTCTAGTGTTAGATAGGCAGTACAATGCTCACCACTCCCACTGGTAAGCAGTAGGACTTCCCTCTACCACAGCAAGGTCTGGATAGCCCTGAACACAGAAAATAAAGTCCTGAAACCAGCAAAGCCTGGGATCTGGATTGGTACAATGGTGGTGTTACTTTTCCACTATGTTTTAATTTTTTCTCAAGTTAACAATTTATTGCAGTTTTTTATGTAGATTTAAATACATATTTTGAAGAGTTTCAATTGCATTCCTAAAATGAGTGTCAAGAGCATAAGCCAAAATGTAACATTCGGATGATCACATATATAATGTGTAGAGCAGCCAGAAACCTTTCAACATTTTTCCCACAAGGGATGTAGGACTGGTATCACTGGTAGAATCAGTAGTAAAACCATATTGGACTCAAGTTGTTCCTCACGATTCTAATGGGTGAGATTACCAGCTGTATTTTCCTTTGCCCAGTACTGTCCGAGTTCAACACTGAGGTAGAAGATGGAGACAAAATACAAATATAGAAATGCATAACAATAATATAGTGGATGTCAAACATATGGATTTTAACAAAGTGTTTGAAACTGTGGCAGACAGAAGACCAGTAGAAAACCTACACTGTACTGTATGGGACCTAATATGATGAAGTGGATAGAAACTGGTTAAATGAATGAAAACTTTGAAAGTTAAAGGAAAGCTGTGTGTGTGAATATTGTAACCGGTGGGGTCCCTCTGGGCTTAGTGCCAGAACTACACCTGGGTTGTATATTTGTGTCAGATATCTCACCAATGTTAGTGAGCAAAATAAATCTTTTCAGTGAAGTCACCAAGACTGGTGCAGTGGTCACAGGCATAGGGGCTATTGTCCAACATGATCTGCTGACATCTGTAAGGTGAAAAGTAACCTACAGTGTTCACACAATATAGCAAAAGGTTATAGATTGTGGTGGGAAAATTCCCAGGAAAGGAAACATAGTAGAATGAAGGGAACCTAAGGGTCAGGATGAAAGTGATCTAAGGGTCATACCACCTAAACGTACATTGAATCAGAAACAGCCCTTCGAGAGAACAGCTGCAAATGCCAGCAAAATACCATAGTTTGTAGAGTGGACTTGAGAGATACTTTACAGAGTACTTGCAATGCTGCAGACAGCAATGAAAATAAGGCCAGTTGATAATATGTAAATATTGTGTCTTTCAGCTTTTCCCGGTTAGGGGTCGCCACAGCGGAACTCTGGTCCGCTAATGATTGGCAGTAGATTTTTACGTGCTGAGTTGCCAGCTCTGACACACAACCTTCAACCAAGGTACGCCCATTCACGCATGTCTCCACACAGAAGATGCTCTAGCTGAGAATCGAAAGGACAACGTCATACTGTGAGGCGACAATGCTACCGCAGCACCACCACATGTAAATGAGAGTCATTAAAATTGTAAGAGGAATGTGAGGGCTGAAACATGCAAACACACTTAAAAGTGCCTGACGTAAACAATGAATGAGACAAAAGAAATGTCAAGACATTACATGAACAAACAATATTAGTAGGAGGCAAGTCTACAGAGTGGCTTTCACAAAAAAAGTGCAGTATGGGCAGAATGGGTACATGTAGGCAGATAGAAGGGGGCATAAGGCAAGCCTAGAAACAACATTATATGGAAATAACAGGGTTCTGAAATCCCCAACCAAAGAAAATGTTAGTATATAGTTCAAACAAGTGTTTCAGGAGTGTCAGGAGCATATGAAAAAAGACATTAGAGTGAGGGGTACAAAGCTGGAAAAGCAGCTACTGTTACCGCTTGTTTAATTCAACAAATAGTGACATGTCATCCTTTAGCACCTCTGTAGCACACAATGCTGGTTTAATTGATGTTTGATAGTTTACACCTTAGGTTTTACTATGCATTTAATACTGTTATTTGTATTTTACTTTATGAACATTATTTAATTATCTGCATATTATATTTTGTTAGTTGGATAAACTCACTTGAATTTGTGGATCCTTTTCATGATGTGATTGCAGTGTAACTTTTCATTCTGCTGGGGACATGAAAGCATATCTCTCAACTTCTTAGCTCAAGAATTCTGGAAAAGTTCAAAAATAACAGGGGAACAAAGACCACAGCCAGGAGCAATATTAAGTATTACTTTAATTCACTTAAAAAGTTTCTAGTACAGTGCATTATCTGAACAAAAAGAAATATGAAACTCTAATGCCTGGCATTACTGATTGACAGTAATCATCTATGATTTGTAATAATCTGTGATTTACCAGAAAATCAAAACTTTTATGGTAGGCAGTGCAAAAATATGAGGCAAAATTAGTAGTATTCTGGGAAATCAGAACAGCTGAGAAGTATACCTGAATGAGGTCTGTTATTCTATTTAGCAAACTTTTCCCAGCAAGGAAGTGAAATAATTCAATAATTCAATAAATATTATTGCACTTCTTAAGATTTTCATGGAACAATAGTTGAAAAAGTGTGTATAGTGCCATGCCTTCGCTATCTCTCTTAAAATGTAGATAGTTCTTTGATATCAGATAATGTCCAAGGAACCCCACTTTGCAACAACACACTTTTCTTCTAATTGTTGTTGTTGTTGTACCGTGGTAAATAACAATCATGGCTGCCAGTGCAGTAATAATAGCAGTATAATTTCTGGCAATGCATGGTATTCTTTTGTAGCTTAAATGTATTTGGCTGTAACATTACACACACATCCTTATCTTATGCAAGTGTTATATATTCTTAAACAAATATAAAGCAGCAGTTGTTTTCTGCAGTATCCTTTCTTCTGTTGAATAGACATAGCTCATTTGAGGTTGCCTATAGCATCAGAACACTGTGACTGAAAATGACCTTAAAGCCTAATGTCCTATGCTAGTTTGGTGACCAGCAAGTTTTTGTATGACCCCAATCAAGCAATTTAACCTTCTACAAAGACTAACCGACCATTAAAAATTCACAAAAAACAACAGACAACCTAAACTGAAAAGATAACACAGTTCTAAACAGGTTCTTTCTATAACCGAAAAGCAAATTATTAATTCCGGCTGTATTTGCTAAAGGACGTATAAAGACTGGACAACACATCTAAATGTTGAAGAAACTGCTGCTTCAGAAAACAAATCACTTACTGGGTCAGCACATTTTTCCTTAAAGGGAAAAACAAACATCCCTTTCAATGTTAATGAACAGATGTCTCAAATCACTGACTTTTTGCTATTTTGTGATTAAAATATGTGCAGGCGATACCTTGGGCAATAGTGCCCTCTATTGTTAGAGGCAGACAGAAATATACCAGAATCTCCTTATGAAATTAAATATCCAGGAAAATGTTAACATAATATATTAATTAGAGTGATGTAGATGCCTTAAAAAAGTCAACTGCTGTACCTTTTACGTTATGATTAGGTTATCTATTTCACATTAAAGGCAGACAACAAGTAACAAAATACACCATTTAGTTTACAAAATGTCTGTAAAAATTATTTTTGTCCTATATATTTTTCTTCTCTGCCTGCTGCCAACTGTAGGTTACCCCCCTGACCAATCATCTCTTTTATTCTCCAGTCCTACCAGCAGCAGCTATAATGAAGGAAAGAGCCAGCAAGTGAAGCTCTACAAGCCATGCCACTTTCCCATCTATGACATTGTGCTTGGCCTAGTGGTGTGTGTGTGCGTGTGTGCGTGTGTGTGTGTGTGTGTGTGTGTGTGTGTGTGTGTGTGTGTGTGTGTGTGTGTGTGTGTGTGTGTGTGTGTGTGTGTGTGTGTGTGTGTGTGTGTGTGTGTGTGTGTGTGTGTGTGAGACTTCATACAAACACCAAATCCAGACTGCAGCAGTACACGATGCTAAGCAGACTTTGTGCACCTGTCCTTTCTCCAGCTTCTTCCCTGCAGCTATATCACCAAAAAGAAGTGGCACAGTGAGTAAGATTTCATCCTTTTTACTGGTGCAGGTGACCTAACTTGCAGTTACTCATTCTCACTTCCTTGCTATGCCTTCCACTGACCAGAATTGACTGAGCCACAGTTAGGTTACCATGTCTCTGTGCCATGCAACAAACAGAAAAAACTTTAAATGACTATCAGAAGTCTTAACTGTTCACAGAAAACCACAAGATCAAGTGACAAATAACAGAAAGCAATTTTTTGTTGTTGTGTCTTTCAGCTTTTCCCGGTTAGGGGTCACCACAGCGGAACTCCTGTCCGCTAATGATTGGCAGTAGATTTTTACATACCGAGTTGCCAGCTCTGACGCACAACCTTCAACAAAGGTACACCCATTCACGCAAGTCTCCACACAGAAGACGCTTTAACTGAGAATCGAGCGGCACAACATCTTACTGTGAAGCTACAACGCTACCGCAGCACCACCACCACAGTACAAATAACAGAAAGCAATATTTGTGGAAAAAATATTCCCATATGTATTTTTTATACTGTTGTGCACACAGTGTTCATTTTTTATATTTTATGTACCTATGGTCCCTTACATGAGATACACACTAATTAAAATATGTTTCAGGTATAACCTGAGGTGAAGTAAACCTTTATCACACAGAGAAGGAGTGCAGGCAGCTGAAAAACTATGATCTTCTTCAAGTGGTAAAAATATTTGCAAATTTAATATTTGCACACACACACACACACACACACACACACACACACACACACACACACACACACACACACACACACACACGAGTCAAGACTTTTTTTTCTTTTTCTTGTTTAGCATAAAGGATATACTCAAAAGTATATTTTTCAAGAAAAGAAAATACATCTTAATAAGGTGCATGCTGGTTCAAAGAAATGTGGGAGAGGGGAGATGCAGTATGGGGAAATGAGAAATAGGGGTGTAGGAGTGGATGAATAGAAGGGCCAGTATAAGAAAGTGGCAGAAAGGCTCAAGTACACCTTCTGGTATGGACAAAATGCAAAGAGGGTGCAAATGAAGTTGAGGCCTTTAAACATCTATGTAAGTCAAAGGACAGCAGGTATAACAAAAACATATAAACTCTGTTATGAGAAAAAAAACACAGGTTTGTGAAAAACATTCAGTAGGGAAGATAGTTTATATCATATTGTGAAGATATTTTATATCATATTGTCTAAAAGGAAAATAATTCTATATGCAACTACTGTTTTTTTTAAACTCTGCTACAGAAGTGCAAAAGTATTAGTAATGGAGTTATGAATTATGATATCTAAGGATCTGGTTGTAAAAGAAGAGCAAGAAAGGAGTTCATTTTATCTCATTTTAGTGTAGGGTGTGTTCACAGTTGTTTCCCTATACTAGGTCAAATATAAAACAAATGAGTTTAAATATGTTGTTTCTATTCTCAGTGATGAAATACCCGGTTGCCTTGTACTTAGTAAATCATTGCCAATTCAGTTTCTATTTGTACCAGTATTTTGTGGTTGTTGAATATACATATGTGTGTGTGTGTGTGTGTGTGTGTGTGTGTGTGTGTGTGTGTATGTACATATATATATATATATATATATATATATCTGTGTATGTATAAATATATATATATATATATATATATATATATATATATATATATATATATAATATAGAGTCCTTTCCAGCAGGAGGTAACTGCAAAAGAAGATGGTTTATTAGTTAGATCTTTTGTCCTTTCACAAACAAGTTTAAATAAAGTTTGTTGCAAATCACACATTCCCTTAACACCAATCAAAACACATTCCAGCTCACAAGCACTCCACTTATAGCTTAATACATTAAAAATATAGTTAAACATACTTTAGGGCCTTGTTATCAGGACATAGTTGTTATTTGGAAGTTATAGAATTATGTCATTCTTTATACATGAATAGAGTTATGCATATGCATATATGTTTGAGACCCTTTGCCTTATGTGATGTGAGTGGTCCTGATCTACTGGAGCATTATATACTTTCAGTTTTAACATACCAGCATAGGGGGGTTTTTAGGAGTGCACTACCCCCTTTCTCTATATTAGGACAGAGTGAGCAGTTTATGCTCCACCACTATAGCTAACTATCCATCTGATAGATTCTGATCTTTGTATATATCACTTATACTAAAGAATTGTAGATGCTGAATTCCATGTACATTTATTATGTTACATGTTTGAGAGATTATGCTTATATGTATTTTAATGATATGTTCAACTGCTGTTTGATGACGCTTTGATATAAAGAGCGCTCTCTGTTACAATAAGACATGTGAGCAGGCTTCCGTGAGTAGGAGTGACCATTCTTAAAAGTTAAACAGTTTTTGACTTGATGTCGCTCACATTAGATGAGCGAGTTTACATCCTTCTGCTGCTATGATTGCCCTTAAGGTGCAACAGGTTTTGATTTTGTCGTGGATAGTTACAACAGTGAGTGAAAACTGTGTTATTAGTTTCCGCTATACTAAATGATAAGCACGATATGTAAATAGCAGCGCCATAGGCTTTTGAACCATGCCTACATGATTTGATGCTATTAAGATATGTCATCGATACGCTTTATTTACTTTTCATATATGTTTTTAAATGTCCATACACGCACAGGCACTTTCTCAGTTTTCTGGGCGGACATAGGAACTATATTGGATAGTGATGTGAAGTAACACTACTTTTTTATAAATATATTTTTTCGAAATAAATATATTTTTTCGAGGGAATGTTTTAGATTTGATGCTTTAGTCCTATATAAGAAAGTATAAGAAAGGCTCAAGTACACCTTCTGGTATGGACAAAATGCAAGAGGGTGCAAATGAAGTTGAGGCCTCTTAAACATCTATGTAAGTCAAAGGACAGCAGGTATAACAAAACATATAAACTCTGTTATGAGAAAAACACATAGGTTTGTGAAAACATTCAGTAGGGAAGATAGTTTATATCATATTGTGAAGATATTTTATATCATATTGTCTAAAAGGAAAATAATTTATATGCAACTACTGTTTTTAACCTACAAGCAGAAGTGCAAAAGTATTAGTAATGGAGTTAAGTGAATTTATGATATCTAAGGATCTGGTTGTGCAAAAGAAGAGCAAGAAAGGAGTTCATTTTATCTCTATTTTAGTGTAGGGTGTGTTCACAGTTGTTTCCTCTATACTAGGTCAAATATAAAAACAAAATGAGTTTTAAATATGTTGTTTCTATTCTCAGTGATGAAATACCCAAGTTGCCTTGTACTTAGTAAATCACAAGCACTTCAGTTTCTATTTGTACCAGTAGTATTTGTGGTTGCTGAATATACATATGTGTGTGTGTGTGTGTGTGTGTGTGTGTGTGTGTGTGTGTGTGTATGTATATATATATATATATTTATATATATATATCTGTGTATGTATAAATATATATATATATATATATATATATATATATATATCTATATATATATATAATATAGAGTCCTTTCCAGCAGGAGGTAACTGCAAAAGAAGATGGTTTATTAGTTAGATCTTTTGTCCTTTCACAAACAAGTTTAAATAAAGTTTGTTGCAAATCACACATTCCCTTAACACCAATCAAAACACATTCCAGCTCACAAGCACTCCACTTCCTATAGCTTAATACATTAAAAATATATTTGTGAAAAATTCACAAAAAATAGCAAATTTTAAGTTACTGCCAAGAACTGAACATCAAACCTCTTGCTTATAAGGCTATTGTATTAGCCAGTACACCAAAGAATATTCACAGCATAGGATGAAAATATTGTTCTTCAGTCGCCTATTTTTCAGTTTTGGTTTGATGCTAATAAATTCATTCAAGCCATAATGTTAGCTGCCACCTCATGTTGCCAGAAAAGTTCCTTCCTGTCAAGAAGTAACTCAACATCCCTTTCTCTTTTGGAAGCACTCATAGTCTCCATAACATAAAACACACATTTCTTAAAATTTGTATACAGTGTTTAATGTCTGTATAATGCATTCTAGCTATCTTTATGTTTTATAGAATATGCATGGTTTTGTAGCCTATGCTGAAAATTTCTGTCCATTTTACCAACATAAAAAGCATTACAAGAGATGCATGCAGCAACATAAACAATATTCTTACTACTACAATTGACACATTTTTAGCACCATATGGTTTCTCTGTTTTCTCAACACAACAATATGGAATATTAGTAGTGAAACTGTAAGTGCCACAAAAACACAGACATATGTTCCTTTATTTATCCATGTGACCCTTTTATCTCCCAGTGTGCTCTTTCCTTTCTAATAAAATTAAGTTGTCACCCTTGATGTTATAAAATTAAGGGTTCTCACTCATAGCAGGAGAGATTGTTGCATTACTTTTCAGAATCTTCCAATTATTTCTTATGATGCTTTTAATAGCAAAACTTTCCACACTAAAGTGTATCCTCATCCCCAGGGCTCTGTCTTGCTTATGACTATCAGTAACTAAGCACTGACCAGTTGGTTCCCTTTCAACTTCATCCCCTAATTTTGGGTATGAATTTTCCTGCCCTCTCCTTCTTCACTTGCTCTACAAGTTTAGTAAATTTTACTTCACAGTAACCTAGCTGTGTAAACATTGTTTAATTCTCTCATCTTTTGTTCCATATCTGTCTCTTCTCGGGTCAGCCTCAAGACTCTAATCATCATGCTTCGAACTTTGTTCAGTTTTAGGCCTTTTGGATGTCATCTGTGTAGTGAGTATAGGCATTCCCACTGGCTTGCTTTTTTATAAATCCTTGTACATAAGTTTCCTGTGTTATGTTTCTTGAAAATGTCTGTGCCCAGAAACTGGATCACTTACTGTGAATACTGTGATGCAAACTGTAAAAACCAAGTTGTTCTGTTTACATAATTGCTGTGGTAGCATTGTCGCCTCACAGTAAGATGCTGTCCGGTTCGATTCTCAGCTAGAGCATCTTCTGCATGGAGACATGCGAGAATGGGCGTACCTTCGTTGAAGGTTGTGCATCAGGGCTGGTAACTTGGCACATAAAAATCAACTACCAATCATTAGCAGACTGGAGTTCCGCTGTGGTGACCCCTAACCGGGAAAAGCCGAAAGACACAACAACAACCCAGCTGTTGCAAACACCCTGACCACAAAAGAAAGAAATCATCAATATATTACCAGAAGCTAGTAATGTACTGAATAAAGGCTGACTGATAGACAAAAATAATCTTCCCATATGGTCATAAAAAGATTTGTGTAACTGGTGGCCATAACTGTCTCCATAGCCACACCGGATACTTGTTTATAATACCTTTTGTTAAAAAGGAAAAAAATACTTTCAATAATCAGTTCAGGGGGTCTGCCAATTAAAACACCTCATAAGTACCGGGTAGTTCAGCTTTTGCTTGAATAAAATACTGAATAATTTGTTGTTTTGGTTGTGTGTGTGTGTGTGTGTGTGTGTGTGTGTGTGTGTGTGTGTGTGTGTGTGTGTGTGTGTGTGTGTGTGTGTCTGTGTGCCCGCACCTCTAAGGGGCATACCTCTCAAGTGTACCTCATTACGAGGAATGTACCTCATTTGGGGTCTTAAAAAGGTCATGTTCCTCAAAGTTCCTTAATGTTCCACATTGAAAGTGGTACTCAGTGTTAGGAATTTTTTTAAGTGAAATCCATGGTAAATAGACATGAATCATATTAATTCATTAAAAGATCTTCTTTATAAGTAAAACCAGCATATTTTAACTATCCTATGGCTTTCCTAGTTGAAGTTGTTAGTAAGCCATTAGTATGTGTTCCACATTTTGCCCATTTGTTCCACATTATAAGGGCTAGTGTTCCTCATTTTGGAGATGGAAGGTGTCCCCCCACATGTGGTGGTGTGAGGGGTGGGGGGCTTGCCCTCAGCAGAAACACATTTGTGTTTGTTTCACCAAGGTAAAACTTTGACTGGGTTGTTTTACCCAGGTGAAGCATCATTAGTGAATTTATACTCACTGAAATGTAGGAGAAGCACTAGCAACAGGAAACAGAACTGATTGATAACATTCAACTATCTAAAAGAAGCAAGCCTTCAGAATACAGCATTATCTTAGTTCTTAGTATTATCTTAGTACTACAAAAAATGTAGAACTCTAGAAAAGAGCTGTACTCATCCAATTTCAAGATTATCAGCAGAAGTCTAGCATTCTGTCCCAAGGCCTGCATAGTGTCTGACTTGGTTCTAGTACCATATCTATAATGTTGACTCTGACTGACCATCTCGTGAAACATATGGACAATGGGCATATCTCTGTAACAGTGTAAATAGATTTCAGAAAGTGCTTGATTGTGAAGACCACTCAATAGTATTGCACCAGGCTTTGCATATGGTCCCCATTTTTAAAAAAAAAATGCAGTTTTACAAATCAGTTAACATTTTTCTGAAGAACACTCAATCTCTGGAAATTTTTTTTTCCGGTGTCCCATAGTGATTTATGTTAGACATTCTTCTGGCCACACTGTAGTAGCATCACCTTACATTTTAATTCAAGAAAAATAATTGCCTTTGTCACATCCCAGTCACTAAAAGAAAACCCTCCATTGTCTGACTTGATACTCTTAAAAAGATGGCTTAGCAGAAGCTAATAACATAGCTTTGAATGTACTAGTCTATAAATCCTCAGCTTTTAATAACAATGTCAGTGATGGAACAGTTAGGGCACTTGCTTTTGGTGTAGAAGGTTGTGGGTTCCATTCCTATTCCAAAGAGATAAATTGTTCACAATGCAGTGTAGCATAAGCAGTGTGCTGTACTCCAGAGGGTGTCATTCTTGGATGAGATGTTAAACTGAGGTAAAACAATAAAAAATGGATCTCAGCACCAGAAATAAAACCTCACTTATTTTAATCTGAATAGCAGAGGTTTGGGGAGTAATCCCTTCTTCAATGCATACAAAACACAGTTCAAATACAAAGTTTTTAAATACAGTACATGATCCTTTCACCGAATAAGAGCTCAGTTTGTTATACAGAGAAGCTAAAGTTTAAAGACACAGCAACACATACAAAACATACATTCAAAAGCAACTTAAAAAGCACAACAGGTACAGGAAGTCAATAGCAACACTCACTTCAGTTTCATTTGCTTTTGTTTTAATACAGGTTTTAAACTAACCGAAGCATTTAGTCCAGGTGCATGGTCAGCCTGCAGTTTTAAAATCCACCTGTGTTCAGCAAGTTCAGTGGCATTTAGAACATCACCACTTCTTATGTTAAAAAATAATCTTTGTATTACTCTAAATTTACATGCATGGTCTGTACCATTGTCATGAATATGCTTAGCCAAGGAATTAATAAGTATAGTCCTTCTAATTTCTGTAAGATGTTCAGAAATTATTGCCTTAAATTTTCTATTAGATTTGCCCATTACTATTTACCTATATTTATTTACTTGTGCATACAGCTAAGTAAATCAAATTTTCTGTGTTGTTATTATGACTTTGGTTAGTCTGTGGATGTTCTGTTGAAAAATATGGTGTGGCTCTACCACATCTTTCATTAGTTAAAATATGGTTTGGCTCTGCCACATCTTTCATTAGCTGCATAGTTAGATGTTTCATTCAAAAGACCTTCATCATATCTCATCTGAAATTCTTGTCTTAAAATATCCAACTACTGGTTGTTTTTGTTTGGTGTTGAACTGAGCACCAGTTTTATCAGCACTATGGATGTTGTTCTTGAGACACAGCAACTATCAAATTCAACTAGAATTAATCAACATTTGGATGATGTTTTGACTGTTCATTCCAACCATTTGCTTAAGAATATGACTGGCTTTGCAGCAACTGCTGTATCTACGCCTGGTGGTCCAGAAACTACAATACTGCAGCAGATTATGACATTGGAAAAAAAAGGTACAAAATTTTAAATGGCTTCAACCATTTAAGTTTTCAAGCATACCTTGAACTAGTGATTGTTCCACAAGGTTTACGTATATTAAAAATGCCAACTTATCGTAACACCTACCCGGTGTTGCTTAGAAAAATGGCAGGAATTAATTCTTAAACTCAGTGCTGACTGTATGACCCTTATGAATGAGTTTTTTCTAGATATTAAAAAAAAACTGCAAAATGAGATGTTAGCACTGGAAAATGGTATTTTAAACACATCTCGTTATAAAGGTTATTTATACTGTTATAGTGATATGTTGGAACATTTAACAGTCTATGAGAAACGACTTGAACAGATGAAAAAGTATAAGTTAATGAGGGATATCAATGACTTTGGGAATGGAAATATTTTTTCTTGGCCTAATAATCCTAGGCTGTTGAAGGCAAGCACTGGTTATACTGTGCATGAACTAGATGACATGACTTTACAAATGACTGCCTCTGCATTGAGAGGTGGTGCATTTAGTCTGTTTGTAAATGAAAATGTTTTGAATGTAAATACTGTACATGACAAGGGTGTACAAAATACCTCACTACGAAGGAACTTATCTGTACATACCACCACTAATTGTAATAATGTTAATACGTTTGCAGTACCATTTACATCTAATAATGCAGTTTTCCACAAGGAGGATTTTTGTCAGGTTCTGATGCCCATGAAGTTGAATTTGTCAGAGAGAGTGGAGCTACGAACAAGAGAGCTATCATGGGGAAGAAATGCAAATCAAAGAGGAAGTGGAAACATCAGTATGAGATCAAATGGTCTGCAGCTCACAGCAGGTCAAAAGTGAAAAGATGAACAATTTTACAGACAGTTTTGACATTGTTAATTTATCTAGCAGTATACTTTCTGCTACTGATATTTCTTTGCTAAGAAGAGGCTTGCAGTTTGTACCAACAGCTAAACACTCCATTGTGGACTCTATTGCTGAGCTTAAGATGTTCGCAAGAAATTTAAATCTTAATGTTTCAAAATTCTGTCATTACTAAACAGGTATGTAAACATTCAACCACTTTTGTTCCTGTTAGCTTTCCTGTAATTACAGCGTTCTATAATACTTGTGAGATGAGCTTTGTAATAATTCAAAGCATAATAAGAGTTATAATTGGTCAAAAGAAGAATTTGATTCTTTAAAGCAACTACAAGGTAATACTAGTGTTGTGATTATACAGGCAGACAAAGGTGGTGCCATAGTTATAATGGATAGAGAAAAATATAATCAGTCTATGCAAGCAGTTTTAAATGATCCAAGTACTTTTGCTGACTTGAACAGGAATAAAGTGAACAATATAATACATAGGGTTAATGATGTTATGAGCTTCAGGTACAAGATTATATTACTTGTGAGCTGCTCAACTTCTTATATGTTGTTAATCCTGTGCTTCCAATTCTATACGGGTTAGCTAAAATACATAAAGATCATTTGGACCCTTTAATGCAACCCATCGTGTCTGGGAGGGGATGGATAACAGCCCATTTCAATTTTCTTAGAAGAACAATTAAAACTTCTTTAAAAAAGTCAAAGTTATGTTTGTGATGCTAATGACTTTATAAAACAACTTTATCAGTGGTATTCTGTGAATGAGACTGCCCAGTTTATTTTTGTAACAATGGATGTCAACTCATCGTTTACTGTCATCCTTAATGAATATGGCATACAGGCTGTGAGGGAATATTTATGTAGGAGCACAACAGTCACTAATGAGAAAATATTAACGATTTGTGCTCTTTTAGAAGCTGTACTAACAAGTAATGGTTACTTATTTGGAGAGCAGCTGTACCATCAAATATCAGGTGTTGCTATGGGTACACCAGTAGCAAATACTTATGCTAACATAGCCCTATATGAATGGGAGAGTATGCATGTATTTGGTTCAACAAACAACTACACTGATAAATTTCTATTTTATAAATGTTTTATAAATACTTTGTTGATGATATTTTTTTTTGGTTTGGAAGGGTGATGAAAGTGAACTACAAGAATATGTTCGATTCTTGGAAACTACTGCAAATTTTCTGAGATTTAAGATGAAATATTATATAAAGTGATTATTGTTTTTTTGATATAAGATTTAAAAATACTGATATGCTGATACTAACAAATATCTATAGGAAGGAAGTTCAGGCTAGCAGATTTCCCCATAGTTGTAGTATGCATCCTGGTCATGTTTTTAAAGGGACAGTTAAAAGCCAATATACGAGAGTGAGTAAACTGACTAGAGATGCAACATTATGTAACCAGCAGTTGGATATGTTAAGACAAGAATGTCAGATGAGAGGTTATGATGAAGGTCTTTTGAATGAAGCATCTAACTATGTAACTAATGAAAGAGATGGTAGAGCCAAACCATATTTTTATCAGAACATCTGCAGACTAACCACAGTCATAATAACAACACCAAGTTTAGGTACATCATGAAATATAGCGATAATACTAGTAATGTTACTAATATTATATAAAGAAATTGGGATGTGCTAACTCCTATACCAGAACTGGGTAACATGCATAAAAAGAAGGACCAATCCACTAGAATCAAAAGAAAATGTACTGTCCTATGCTATAATTGTGTTTTTTTGTAAGCATGTTGATCCTTCTAATACTTTTGAACATCCATGAATAAAGCATATTTATGACAAGCAGTCCAGAAACCATGAACAGAGTCCTATGGCGTTTGCAGTATTATTAACCAAGTAAAGAAAATACTGCAGTAAAGTTGTTAATCTGTTAAGAAAAGATACTGAATATAATCCAAAGCGTTTTATTCAGATAGATGGTACAAAGCGTGGAGCTTTCACCATTAGGCTTCATCAGACGTTTCACAGTATTCATCATAAAATGTGTTTAAATACTACATCAAGGCTGCCTATAGGCTAAACAAGCTAATTATATATGTAATGATGAAAAGACATCTCATAAGAATACGTCTATACAAAAATCCATATATATATACATACATTTAAAAACATTTTTTAAAAATTCAAGATATGCACTTATATGTATACAAATGTATATGTATGTAAGAGTTCACATGAAAAGGTATATATTTAAGTTCACATAAATAATTATATATTTATATATAAAAATAGATATCCTAAAACATGTCCACTCTACAAAAAATATATGTCTACTCTACAAAAATATATACATTCTAAAAACGCATTCTAAAAATATCATATAATATATATATATATGTGTACATAGAACAAATACATATGTATAAAAGTGTTTATATATAATCATAATAATAAAATAGTGCAAAACATGCTAACAAGGTTCCTGCTCTTTATAAATATTGTAGACAATGAATATTTGGCCCAGAATCCTATCTCTTAGGTCTAACACACCTTCTTTTCCTAAGTATAGGTTTCAGATTAACTTTTTCATTCAAGCCTGGGAATTGATCTGCTTTACATCTCAGAGAGGTATCCAAAGTAATACACAATTTCTAATGTGTAGTTAATTAAATCCCCACCTCTTGTACTTGTGTGGACTTCTTGCATTACTATAAATAAATTTATGCTGGGGACCCAAAGTTTTGTTGTGTTTAGCCAGTGAGTTGGTATCTGTACCTATTCTTATATGATATTGATGCTCCCGTGATTCTCTCCCTTAGCATCCTGTTACTGTTTTGCCTATATAAAATGCCGTATTACATGCTTTCGCATCTGGCTAAATAAATAACATTTTACTCTTGCAGTTGGTACCAGTATTAAAATTGTAGGCAAATTATTATGTGGGTTTATAAAACCTCCTATCATCTATCAAATGGCATTGATTACAGTTAGTACAGGCTTTGGTGTTATAGGTGATGATAGGATTTCTAGAGGTTTAATGGATGGTTTCTTATGACACAGCAATCTTTTTAAGTTGGGTTTATTCTTGTAAATCACTAAAGGCACTGGACCTACAAGATGACCTATATCTTGGTCTAATCTTAGTACGTCCCAATGTTTAGTCATCAATGTAAGGTCTTTTATAAAGTTGCATCTCTGGTGTAAAAAATAGGGGCTTTAACAAAATTAGATGTATTATCATCAAGGGTTTCTGACAACAACATAGGGTTAGTAAAATATGGTCTAGCTACTGTTGTTCTAAGGGTATCGACCTCATTTGATATTATATCAAATGTTTCTTCAAATATAACCTCTTTCTGAAAACATGGATTTTAACCTAACAACCTCTTCTCTGTATCCAAGTTCATTTTGGGTTTAACCTTGAGGCTCTCATTAATTGGCCTTTCATTACATTTTAGATACGTAGCATGGGTGCATGCGTTACGTCTGTCAGGAACGCATTCCTATAACATAGTTTCGATGAATAGATGTATTTAATAGACCAGATGGAAGTCTAACTATATTAACATCTAAAAAGAGATGCTATCTTCTCGAAAGGTATGGGTGAATTTTAAAGAATTCAATAGATGCATTTATCTCCTCTATAAATAGTATCAAATTGTCATTGGTTCATGCCAAATTAAGAAGAGATCATCTACAGAGAATCTCCTTTATAGAATCCAACATTCTCTATAAACAGTGTAGATCTAAATAAAAGGATTCTTCCCACTGTGCCACAACTACATTGAAGCGTAGCTGTTGGCACAGGGGTTCCCATAACTTTCCCTCCGTCTTTTTGAGAAAGAATTAAGTCATCAAACATAAAGATATTATTATTTAGAATAGTTTCCATAAATAGAGATATCAGTTCCACATTATTAATAGTTAAATTGGTTTAGAGTGCATATATTGTTGAAAAAATGAGACTCCTGTATCATTAGGTATCTTAAGTAAAAAGACTAACTACATCTAAGCTTGAGGACCATGCATAGTCTGATCCTGTCTTCCAAATTTTTGTGTAATCTATACTTCAAATTCTAATAAGAACTGTTTACTGTCAGCTTTGGGAATATGTGTGGTGTTTTCATCAACTAGAGTTCTGGCATAATATTCTACATAAATAGACATGGGCTGGAGTTAACCAGCCTTGACCAGCAACAATTGGTCTCATTGGTGGTGCAGATTGCAGATTATGTACTTTAGGAACACCTGTATAATTGGGATAAAGTGGATTATTTACTTTCAAGTATGTATATAACTCAAAGGTTATATCTTCAGATATTAGTAGATCATCCTAACATATCGTACACTTTAAATACTTTCTCAGTCACATTTTTCCATAGTTATTCTTTCATAGTAATGGTTGTCCTCCACTAAGTAAACTTATCATGTGCTATCTTTATACTTAAAAGGTGTCCGCCTTGACAACAGCCAGGCCCACCCTTATCAGCTGGCTAATAGTAATTTCAGTGGCTCTAATTTCTAAAACAATTTAGCGCTTTCCTTTGATTTTCCATTCAGATTACCAGTCCTCCTATTATTTCTATTGTCTTTTTCAAAAGTAGTTATATATATATCCTTTTTCCATCAGATGTGAAAAGGTTTCTATCAAAGGAATTGCATTTGAGGCATATATACACTATTACATCAGAAAGACCAATTAGATTGCTTTCCTATTATTTCATTACCAAATTCCAGTTTTAATTGTAAGTTCCTAACAAACATACGTATGTCTAAAATGGAGTCTACTAAATCACTATCCGATGTTGGAATGAAACTTAAACCTTTATTCAGCACTTGTTTTTCAAAAATACTCAATTCTCTACTTGAGATATTTAAAACTAGCGAGTTCCCACTCTCTCCCACATTTTCTTTAGTGTGGGTCCACAGGAAATATAGATGGTAATCCATCTCCGAATAATATTATATCAGACCCCTCCAGTAGTGATACCTCTGTTAGGAAAAAAGTCCCACTTGTAGGCCAAGGGGCAGGAGTTACAGTTAGTGTTAACAACGCTAATATGTTCAATCCTTTTCCTATAGCACAACCAGCGTGCAGGAGGTCCTTTGTTTCATGAGCGGAAACTTGGAGGCCGATACAAGAAGGAAAGGATAGGACAGCGAGCAGCGTGGACCCACACTAAAAGAAAATGTGGGAGAGTGGGAGACTCAAGCTGGTTTTAAATATCTCAAGTAGAAATTGAGTATTTTTTGAAAACAAGGTGCTGAATAAAAGGATTTGCAGTTTCATTTTAACGCTCAGGATAGTGTTAGTAGACTCCATTTTTAGACATCATTATGTTTTGTTAAAGAGCTTACAATTAAAACTGGAATTTGGTAATGAAATAATAGGAAGAACTAATTCTGTCTTTTCGATGTAATAGTATATATATGCCTCAAATGCACCCTTTGATAGAAACCTTTCATCTGATGGAAGGATATATATAACTACTTTGAAAGAGACAATGAAATAATAGGAGGGACTGGTAATCTGAATGGAAATCAAAGGCTAAATTGTTTGAAATTAGACACTGGAAATTGATTACTATTAGGCCAGCTGATGGGGGTGGGCTATTGTTGTCATGGACACCTTTTGGTATAAAGATAGCATGATAAGTTTACTTAATTGAGGACAACTACTATGAAAGAATAACTATGGAAAATGTGACTGAAAGTATTTAAAGTGTACCATATTTATAGAGCACAACAGTACTAAGAGAAATACGGGCTCAATACTAACAAGTAATGGTTACTTATTTGGAGAGCAGCTGTACCATCAAATATCAGGTGTTGCTATGGGTACACCAGTAGCAAATACTTATGCTAACATAGCCCTATATGAATGGGAGAGTATGCATGTATTTGGTTCAACAAACAACTACACTGATAAATTTCTATTTTATAAATGTTTTATAAATACTTTGTTGATGATATTTTTTTTTGGTTTGGAAGGGTGATGAAAGTGAACTACAAGAATATGTTCGATTCTTGGAAACTACAGCAAATTTTCTGAGATTTAAGATGAAATATTATATAAAGTGATTATTTTTTTTGATATAAGATTTAAAAATACTGATATGCTGATATTAACAAATATCTATAGGAAGGAAGTTCAGGCTAGCAGATTTCTCCATAGTTGTAGTATGCATCCTGGTCATGTTTTTAAAGGGACAGTTAAAAGCCAATATACGAGAGTGAGTAAACTGACTAGAGATGCAACATTATCTAACCAGCAGTTGGATATGTTAAGACAAGAATGTCAGATGAGAGGTTACGATGAAGGCCTTTTGAATGAAGCATCTAACTATGTAACTAATGAAAGAGATGGTAGAGCCAAACCATATTTTTATCAGAACATCTGCAGACTAACCACAGTCATAATAACAATACCAAGTTTAGGTACATCATGAAATATAGCGATAATACTAGTAATGTTACTAATATTATATAAAGAAATTGGGACGTGCTAACTCCTATGCCAGAACTGGGTAACATGCATAAAAAGAAGGACCAAGCCACTAGAATCAAAAGAAAATGTACTGTCCTATGCTATAATTGTGTTTTTTTGTAAGCATGTTGATCCTTCTAATACTTTTGAACATCCATGAATAAAGCATATTTATAAATTTGATTATTTTGCTACTTGTAACACAGATTTCTTGGCTAAGCATAGTCACAACAATGGTACAGACAATGCATTTAAATTTAGAGTAATACAAATGATATTTTTTGGCATATGAGGTGATGATATTCTAAATGCCACTGAACTAGTTGAATACAGGTGGATTTTAAAATTGCAGGCTGACCATGCACCTGGATTAAATGCTTCAGTTAGTTTAAAACCTGTATTAAAATAAAAACAAATGAAATTGAAGTGAGTGTTACTATTGACTGCCTGTATCTGTTGTGCTTTTTAAGTTGCTTTTGAATTAACTTTTTATATGTGTTGCTGTGTCTTTAAACTTTAGGTTCTCTGTCTAACAAGCTGAGCTGTTATTAGGTGATAGGATCATGTGCTGTATTGAAAAACTCAGTATTTGAACTTTGTTTTATATGCATTGACGCAGTGATTTATTTTATTTATTTATTTATTTATTTGTAGTTGGTTTACCAGGATAGTCCATTGGGCCAATATGAACCCGTTTTCAATGGAGTCCTGGGGAGAAAAGCTCCAGAAAGAAGGGTTACAATATGTGTTACGATGTTTACAAAATGATGCAGTTTGAGCATCAAACAATATTAACAAATTATGCAGTGTGAGCGTGAGACAATATTTACAAGTTATGCAATTTGAGCATCAAACTGGTGGTGAACATTACAGAAAATACATAAGTATACATTACATTATTTACAAGATTATGCAGTTAGAGAATACCATTCAGAAGACAGTTACAGACAGTTACAGATGATATAGACTAGAAAAAGGAAAACATTTCTGAAAAAATACTGAGAAGTCCTTACTTGTGAGGCAGAAGCAAGCATGTTGTTGGAAAAGAGGGAGAGGAGGTAAGGCAGTGTAGTATTAAGATGGATGGGAGCAAGAGCATTCCCATTGGGTTAGAAGATAAGAGTGAAGAGATTGTCTGAATAAATAGTGGTTGGAAGTGGTACGAATGGATGGAGGTAGAGAGTTCCAGAGACGTGCTAGGCCATAGGATAGGAGGTTTTTACCTGGGGGACGAGTTGGTTTGTATAACTCAATTAGGTTTTGGTTATTAGTTCTGAGAGCTCTGTTGGGAAGATGCATTTTAAAGGCAGAGGAAAGGGATGGACAAAGGGAGGGTTTGAAAATTCCCAATTGATTATTCCCAAAAGCTCTGCTATTTGTATTTGTATTTAAATAAGTGAGTTTTTTTTTTTTATTTCTGGTGATTAGATCTGGTTTTATTGTTTTTACTGTTTGTTGTATTTAACCCACTGATCTCAGATTGTTGCACTCTGTGAAGCTGAATGTTAAACTGACTGAGTTGGTGGTAGCGCGGGTGGATGTAAACAATCACAGAAGTAGGAGTTCTTTAATGCATACAACTTCCTATTTATATTATTTACACTATTTACAATATATACAATATATACATTATTTTCGTTAGTTTACATTTAAATATCCTGTATCTTTATACATTAATCATTTTAAAAATGTCCCCCATTCTTTTTTCCGCAACCATAAACTTATCTTTTATTTTCAAAATTTCAGCTACTACCCATTTTCTATAATATTTAATCTCATTAAATCTTTCATTCCATATAAACCAGAAAACATAGAATAACTTTTTATCAATTTCTTCTGCTTCTTTCATTCTTTTATCAACATAATATCCATATTCTATCATATTCATATTTATATTTTCACAATTTTATCATTGAATATATTTTAATTTCATTTAACTTTTCCCATAGTTTTTCAATTCTTATACAATTCAAGAACACATGTTCAGTTGTCTCAATTTCACCACAATAAATACATTTCTTTCTAAATTCTTTTATATGGCATATTAAATTTATCAGGCAATTTATTTATGATTACTTTCCACATAAAGTCTTTGCAGTCATACTTTTTTCACTCCATACAAGTCGGATTTTAATAACACTTATTATCTAAATGTTTCCATGGATAGATATAATAACATTCCCCCCATTACATTTTCCTAAGATTCTTTCCTGTCTTTTTCTACATTTTCCATTTTTAATTTCCATAGTAATTATATATATATATATATATATATATATATATATATATATATATATATATAAGGATTCACTTCATAATCTCAAAATACTGAAATCCCGAATTTCAGTATCTCAAAACCATGAAGCTGAAAACCCATAAACCCGAAACCCCAGAAGCGCGAAATTTAAAATCGCGATTTCTACACTAAACACACCGCAAACACAAACCCAAACATACACCTCCCTGCATATACACAAACACCTACCCCACATTCAAGCAGGAGGGCAAGCTCCCCCTGCACCCCCCCCCATGTGGGGGGCGGCACCCCCACACACCCCCCCTACTTAAATATATTAACTCTGAGGTCACATTACACACACAAACACACAAAAATACCACCACACAAGCTACATTCCCCTCGAACACACACATCACACTAACAAAACACACAGACACACACTAAAACCCTACTCAAAACCCATAAAACACAAACACTTACCTACATCTCCAACCACCCACTCACACACCGCAACACCAGAACTGCTAATTCAAAATTTCCGAACTTCTGGATTTTTTTATTTCGCGCTTCTGGGGTTTTGGCATTCTGCACTTTTGCCCTTATGGTCTTGGGGTACTGAAATTTAGGATTTCAGTAGTTTGAGATTCTGAAGGGAACCTATATATATATATATATATATATATATATATATATATATATATATATATAAATATTTTGATAATTGTAACCTCATTATTAATAACGTGATGATTAGTGATCAGCAATATGGTTTCATGCCGGGAAAGAGCACTACAGGTGTGATGTTTGCTCTGAGAGTGTTGATGGAGAAGTACAGAGAATGTCAGAAGGAGTTGCATTGTGTTTTTGTAGACTTAGAGAAAGCATATGACAGGGTGCCTAGAGAGGAGTTGTGGGATTGTATGAGGAAGTCAGGAGTATCAGAGAAGTATGTAAGAGTGGTACAGGATATGTACGAGGGTAGTGTGACAGCGGTGAGGTCTGCCGTGGGAGTGAAAGATGCGTTTAAGGTCGAGGTGAGGTTACATCAAGGATCAGCTCTGAGCCCTTTCTTATTTGCAATGGTGATGGACAGGTTGACAGATGAGATCAGACAGGAGTCCCCGTGGACTATGATGTTTGCAGATGACATTGTGATCTGTAGTGAGAGTAGGGAACAGATGGAGGAGACACTGGAGAGATGGAGATATGCTCTAGAGAGAAGAGGAATGAAGGTCAGCAGGACTAAGACAGAATATATGTGTGTGAATGAGAGGGAGGATAGAGGAATGGTGAGGATGCAAGGAGTAGAGGTGGTGAAGGTGGATGAGTTTAAATACTTGGGGTCAATAGTTTAGAGTAAGGATGAGTGTGGAAGAGAGGTGAAGAAGAGAGTACAGGCAGGATGGAGTGGGTGGAGAAGAGTGTCAGGAGTGATTTGTGACAGACGAGTACCTGTAAGAGTGAAAGGGAAGGTCTACAAGAGGGTAGTGAGACCAGCAATGTTATATGGGTTGGAGACAGTGGCATTGACAAAAAGGCAGGAGCTTGAGCTGGATGTGGCAGAGTTGAAGATGTTAAGATTTGCACTGGGTGTGACGAGGGTGGACAGGATTAGGAATACGTATATTAGAGGGTCAGCCCAGGTTGGAAGGTTTGGAGACAAAGCCAGAGAGGCAAGATTACATTGGTTTGGACATGTGCTGAGGAGGGATGCTGAGTATATTGGGAAAATGATGCTAAGAATGAAGCTACCAGGTAGCAGGAAAAGAGGAAGGCCTAAGATAAGGTTTATGGATGTGGTGAGAGAGGACATGCAGGTGGTTGGTGTGACAGAGCAAGATGCAGAGTACAGGAAGAAATGGAAACAGGTGATCTGCTGTGGCGACCCCTAATGGGAACAGCCGAAAGAAGATGATGATGATGATGATTAATAACAGTCTTGCAACTTTTCCCATGTTTTAGGTTTGTCCAAACTTCTTCATATGTATATTTCATTATATCATTCACTATATTTCTTTCTACAGATAAAATGAAGCTGCGTGTACTCTTGGGTTTACTAATCCTAAGCTTCCCTCTTTTTCTTCCACATACAAGCTTCTTCTTCTCACCGGGTTCAGTCTTGATATCTCTATATATGACAATTTATATATGAGAATACATATGCAAAAAAAGAGTAAAATCCCAAGATTGTAGGAACTCCCTGGTCAGCCTCAGCAAGAAGCTGAGATCCCTCATAAAATCCTCCAAAGCCAGTTATGAAAATAAAATCGCCACTGATTCCAAAGACAACCACAAACCATTCTATAGCTATGTCAAGAATCTCAATGGCAACACTGATATCTGGTCTGAGCTACAGCACAATGGCACTAAATATACAGAACCAACCGATATTGCCAACATCCTGGCAGATAGGTTCAGTGCTAACTTTACCCTCCTCTTACCGTCCAAAGGGCCCATCTTAATACCAAAAGAATGCAAACCCCCTGTAATCATGGATGAACAAGTAAAGACCGCACTCTCCAAAACCAAGAACACAGCATCCATGGGACCAGACAACATACCAGGCTGTGTACTGCATGAGCTACAGAACGAACTGGCACCCCACCTAAGTAGCATGTTCAATCATAGCCTCACCTCAGGCTATGTGCCAACTGAATGATGCACAGTGACGATTATCCCACTCCACAAAGATGGTGCCACCATGGACCCTGGAAACTACTGCCCCATTAGCATGACGAGCCTGGTCTGCAAGGCCATGGAACATATCATCTTGGAGCTTATAAACAAAGACATAGGTAACCTCCAAACCCTGGACCCCACTCAGTTTGGGTTTGTAAAAGGTAGATCATGTCTACTAAACCTGATTGACTTTTTTGAAGCAGTCACTAGAGTCTTAGATGAGGGCAAGGTAGTGCACACAGTCTATCTTGACCTCGCCAAGGCTTTTGCTACCATACCCTACTCTAGAATTATAGATAAATTCACTAAACTGGACATAAATCCCTATGTCACAAGATGGGTGACCAACTGGCTCACTGACAGAACCCACACAGTAAAAGTAGCCGACTCCAAGTCTGACTTCAGACCAGTGACGAGTGGAGTACCACAGGGTTTGGTCCTGGGTCCTCTCCTGTTTAGCATCTACTTCTCTGAAGTGCAGGCCAACATAGAAGGTTTTTGGCTAACAAAGTTTGCAGATGACTGCAAAATGGGAGCCATAATAGAATCACCGAATGATGTAGACATTCTACAAAAGGGCCTCACAGAGACAGATGCTTGGTATCAAAGTCATGGCCTCAAGCTCAATGCCAAGAAGTACATTGTCATCCCCTTTGGGAAAAACTCGGTACACATGAACAACCACATAGTCGGTAGCTTACTAAATACCGAAAGTGTGATAAGAGATCTCGGGACACAGGTGGACAGTAGTCTCTCCTTTGATAACCACATCACCACAGTAGTCAGGAAATCCTTCTATGTGGCACACTTCATCACAAAAGAGTTCTCCTCTTGAAAAAAGGAGGTCATTGTTCCTCTCTACTCATCCCTCATCAGACCCATTTTAGAGTACAATGCCCCATTTGGCATGTATCTCACAAAACACCTACACAATTGGAAAGGCCACTGAAATACCTCACTAAGAGGATTACTGGCCTCAAACAGATGCCATACGCAGACCGTCTTAAAAAACTCCAGCTTTACTCCATTGCATATTGCCTATTCAGAGGTGATCTCTGCCTAACATACAAAGCTATGTCAAACCCAGAGCTGCTGGACATTCTACACTTAAGGAAATCCCAATCTCTCTGAACCACACACTCCAGGGACCTAAACCTTGTCACCACAATAAACAGAGCATGCTGGAGGTATAGACTCCTGTCCCAGAGACTTCCCATACTCTGGAACAAACTACCCATTCATGTCAAGCAAAGCTCCTCATTGGCCCTCTTTATGAAAAATCTTGATGACTGGATGGGAAATAGAAAATTCACTCTGAAGAGCACTTCTATGGCACTGCTTGACAGCGACACAGGAAAACAATTTTCTTGGGTGGTGAAAGCCAGGGAACCTTTTTGGGTAGGCTTATACAGGCCCTGGGGCCGATAGCCTAGTACCTACCTATGAACCTATGAACCTATTTTGCTGGAATGCTATATATATATATACCTGCTAAGTAGGAAATCTTACCTGATAAGATACAATTTATTAAATACACCTTTTTCTTATATGATAATCTATACTTCTTTCAAAATATACATGTTTCTGTTAATTTTTGTAACAGTTTCTAACATCGTGCCTTCTTTTTTATGTTATTCCCAAAAGTTATTCCTAATATTTCCACTTTTTTTTTGTTAAACATAATACCTTCTATCTCATCTAATTATCCAAATCCTTTACTTTTCTCCTTGTTTAGCCTCAAACAAAGCATATTTAAGTATATGTTTAATTTCTTAATTCCTATTTCCATCCATGTCTTATCTTTAGTAACTAAGAGTATATCATCTGCATAAGTAAGTTCACTGGAATATAAATACTCTCTGCCATCCTATATTTTGCTATTTCCATATTTTTATTCATTACACTTACAATTACATTCATTACTAACAAGAATAAAGTACTACTTACTGGGCAGCCTTGTCTTATACCACATTCTAATTTTATTTCATTCCTTAACCATCCATTTAGTATTATTTTAATAATATTATTCTTATATACCAAGCTAATGACTTTTATTATTTTTGCCACTTGCATTATAATCTTTTAATATACTTCATAATTTATCATATTGTATTTTATCAAAAGCTTTGTTTCTTCTATCAATAGTTTGACTTCCACTTTTTTATTTATAATACCATCTATTACTTCTACTAGCACCCATAACTAATCCTGGATTCCTTTTCCTTTCTTTACAAAAATCATCGGTTCCATCATTCTATCCATACCTTTAGCTCATCTTTTGCCTATTAGTCTCATAAATATTTTGCAATCTGTGTTATTAATTTATGATTGGTCTCCAGTTCCTAATATCGTCTTTCTTCCGTATAAATTTCAGAGCTCCTATAGAAATATCTTTTTCATGTATCCCTTCTTCTAACCATTCATTTAAAACCTCTACAAAACAACTTCTGCCAATTTTTCAGATGATAATACATATGATAGTCAATTCCATCTAGGTCTATTGCCTTTTCCATATCCGAGTCTTTTAAAACATCATCAGTCTCTCCTATATTTATACTTCTTTCCATAATCGCATTCTCATTTTTGCTGGCTTACTGAGCCTTAAATGTCTTTTATATACTTTTCTGTTACTTTCAGTATTTATTTTTGGGTACTCACCTTATTTCCGTCACTGTTTTCCGACCATCTTATTACTCTCATTTTCATAAGGGATGCCAACAACAACCGGCTCACTACACAGCACATCAAACACATATGGAAGGAGTACTTTCAGCAGTTTCTGAATGAAGAAAACCTCACAAAAAATGTACCGCCCCAGACGCAACTTACAAAGAAAGAAAAGGAGAAGCCCACTACAGAAATAGTAAGAACAGCACTAAGGAAAATGAAGTCAGGGGAAGCAGCAGGCTCAGATGAGGTCACAGCAGATATGATAACGATGTTAAGTCAGATAAGGGAGAAATGGATTCTGAGGGTACTCACAGCAGTATGGAGAGGAAGACGTATCCCAGATGACTACAGCATAAACATAATAGTGCCCGTGTTCAAGTACAGAGGGGACTTTTATTACAACTCTGGGCAGTATAGAGATATGAAACTCCTACCACAATGCAGTTCTAGAGATGGTGACTGATAAATTAATAGACTTGGAGAAGCATATAACACTGTCCTAAGAAAGATGATTTGGACAGTTCTTCAGTGGTTTGAAGTTCCAGAAACATTTATCAAATCAATGCAGGCTATGTGCAAGGAACCTGATTATTTATTTATTTATTTATTGACATTTGATTACCTGGAAAGTCAGACTGGGTGGAAACCCATTTTCAGTGGAAGCCCAGGAGAAAATCTGCAAATTATTACAAAATATTTTAAGAACAATAATTTTGCAATCTTCAAAAATAAAACAAAAACATCTGCACTTTAAATAATTATAACAAATTAGACATATTATAAAAACATTGGTCAAGAATTGATACAAAGTATTTGACAATCATTTAATATTTAGAGAAATTTTAGACAGTTCGTCTAATACAAATAGGAATTGTAATATGAAGTGAGGAAAAAACAGACTTATGGAACATTTAGAGAGAAAGTCAGAGAAGAGAATTAGATAGCAGTAAGGAAGTGCAGAAGTGAGAGTAAGGCGATATAAGGAATAAAAAGGTACTATTTCACATTTAGGGACATAGATTATTCTGGTTTTCAGCAAGAACAGAGTCAGATTTTAGCGACAAAGTCTTTCAGAGTTGTTTTTAAAGATGGGAGGAAGGGTATGACCTGATGGATATAGATAAGGAGTTCCAGGCCCTAGCAACCTTGTACAAGTACAGACAATGTCTCACAGATTTGCTAGGTTTGTAGACAGATGGGAGTTTTTGATCACTGGATCACAATGACCAACTGGGAACATAGTTGTGTAGAATGCTTTTTAGTGCTGGTCAGGCAGATGGATAATTTTGTAGATGGTAAGAAATTGTGCATATGTTAGTTAATATAGCAATAACCCATGCCTGGGTGTGGGTAATGCTAAATTTACCCACGGTTGGCGTGGTTTGGTCCCGAGGGCGAAGCCCGAGGACCAAACAAAGCCAACCGTGGGTAAATTTAGCATTACCCACCAGAAGTGGTTATTGCTATTATCATGACATTATTTAAGAAAAGAAACTATTACTTTTCTTAAATAATGGCATAGTATAATGCCTGTTTACTGCCCTTCCGCAGATGTCTGGCATCCGGCAGTTCTGATGTACTGCGCCTGCGCAGTACATCAGAGTTGAGCAAAAGCAACGGAGAAAGCAAGATCTCCGTTGCTTTTTTTTAGTGTTTTGCTATGTTACATGAGTTTAACATAGCGAGACAGTTTAAAAAAAGCAACGGACATCCCGTTGCTTATTTTAAAACTGTCTCGCTATGTTAAACTCATTTAACATAGCGAAACACTAAAGAGCAACGGAGATCTTGCTTTCTCCGTTGCTTTTTTTAAAACACTGTCTCGCTATGTTAAATGGGTTTAACATAGCGAGACAGCTTTAAAATAAGCAACGGACATCTCCGTTGCTTATTTTAAAGCTGTCTCGCTATGTTAAACCCATTTAACATAGCGAGACAGTGTTTTAAAAAACCGAGTTATACTAATGGAAAAAAGTCCGGGCGACCGGACCTTTTTCCATTAGTATAACTCGATTTACAATGGGCACGCTGGCCAATCAGCGTGCACGTTTTGGGGGGATCATGGTATAATATGGCAGTTCTAACCAATTAGGGCTTTGCAGTGCTATACAGTGGTGAGTTCTGAAAGGGGAATGTGCTGCAAAATTTAGCAACTTTGTTATAGCATTGTTCAGGTTAAAATTTTTGTGAAGCCTGGAGGTTAGTAAGGATAGGAGTACCACAAGGAAGAGTGGGAAGGAGATAAGTAGTGACAAGTACAGTTTTAGTTGTGTCGGTGAGAAAAGTTTTGGCTCTGTAAAGCATTACTTGTTTTTGATGAGTTTTACTTACGCAATTTTGTATATTCAGGTTGAATGTAAGATTATCGTTCACTATCACCCCTAATAGTTTGCTAGGAGAAGTGACTTCAATGGTTGTATTATCAAGAGAGAGGACTGTGAATTTTGTTTTTCACGAGAGACGAATTTGGGGGAAAAAAGTACTAGTTTGGTCTTTTTTGGGTTGAGCATGAGTTGTGAGTTACAAAGCCATCTTTCAGTGGCTGTTAAAACTTCCTGAGTAATTTTTTTGGAGGTGTACTATGTTGCCAGGTGTGCCAATGAGAGTGGAATCATCTGTGTATTGTATTAAGGTGGCCTGTTGTGTGGAAGTATAGAAGGTGGTGGTGAAAATGTTAAAGAGGAGGGGACCAGGTGTAGTACACCGGTGGTGACTGGGAGGTAAGGAGAGAGCATGGAGTGCCATTTTATTGACTGATACCTACTGGACAGGTAGCTTTTAAACCACAGAAGAGTGGGCTGGGAGAGACCTAATGAGGACATTTGAAGTAGAAGTTTGCTGTATCAAACTGTGGCTTTAGACAAGTCTAGAAGTAAGAAGACACTAGTTTGCCATTATTTCTAGCTTTATTGACAGTATCTATATATGTTAGAAGGGCAGTGCTAGAACTATGGGAAGGATGGAAGCCATGTTGTGTAGGTGATAGGAGTTCTTCCTGCAGGAGATAGTCTAGCAATTGTTTTTGAATACATTTTTTAACTATTTTGGCAAGGGGAGATAATATTGCAATAGGTCTAAAGTTATTCATGTTTGTTGAATTTCCTCCTTTGTGCAGAGGGTTAATGTCTGACTTTTTCCAGAGAGAGGGAATGTGGGACACCTGTCTTCACCTATTTATAAGGATTGAGACAGGATAGGCAATGCTGTTGACTGCTATTTTTAGTTACCTATTGTTTAGGTACCAATGACTCAAAAGATGGGTTCCCAGTGAGAGTGGATTTGCATTAGGGTTCAGCTCTGAGCCCACTGCTATTCATACTGGTAATAGACTACATTAGCAAGCAGGTTAGAGGGGACAGCTCAACAAAAGTTGCTGTATGCAGATGGTGTGGCATTACAGTCAGACTACGAACAAGAACTTCAGCAAAAGATAGGGGAATGAAATGCAAAACTGAAGGCGCATGGGATAAGACAGTTGTAATGGCAGCAAATTAGGAAATCAAAAGAAGTTGAGAACTGAAATAAAAGGACAAATAGTGAAACAGGTAACAGCTTCGGGTGGTTGAGGTGAAGTGAAGTCTGAATGAGGAAGACAAAGCTATAACCAGAGAGTCTGCAGCCAACTGGCACAAAGTATCAGGGGTAGTGTATGACAGAAGTATAAAGCAGAACAGCAACCTCCACACCACAAAAAAACTGGTAACCACAAGGCAACAGGTAAAACTCACTCTACACTTTATTAAAACACAGCAGTAGACAAGTTTAGTGCTTTCATCCACCTTGGGACTTCCTCAGAACTACTGCAAATTGTAAAACACTCTACTTTGAGCAAATCAAACAGACAGTATTTCCATGTACATGAGTTGTTCGATTTTTATGTAACACTAGAGGAAATTTACATGTAATAGAAGTGGGTTCTTTAATATGGGAGTTGTTTTATTGCATCGTGTGATACTGATTGATTGCTTAAGCAGAGTGTTTTATAATTTGCAGTAGTTCTGAGGAAGTCCCAAGGTGGATGAAAGTGCTAAACTTGTCTGCTGCTGTGTTTTAATAAAGTCCCGAGTGAGTTTTACCTGTTGCCTTGTGGTTATCAGTTTTTCATGGTGTGGAGGTTGCTGTTCTGCTTTATGGCTTCTAATGTTGGCAACGGTGAGCTTACGGAGCTTATTAGTGAGCTTTCAGTGTCCATTGGCAACTTAACTGCACTTTTGCTTCAATTAAATCACCAACTGTCACAGAAAGTGAATGTGACTGATGATGTTCAGCAACGAGTGGATTTATCGCAACCTGATGGTAGTGGCTCAAGTGGTCTGGGGCTGCCATTAACAGAGGACACCTATTTCATTTAGTCCAAACCTACCTGTTAATTCATCTGTTGGTACTAGAAGTTTTGACTTTCGAGCATGGAAAAATCAATCAATTCAATGTTCGGAACCCTCCTTCTGTTGATTCCTGTAATGCAAGGGTTAATACTAGTCCCTTGAATGAACAGCTGAGGACATTTGGTGTAAAGCTGGGGCAATTTAAAAGACTCCAGTTAGATAATTCTTATTTGTACCTAAGGGACTCTGTTTTTGGAAATACCCCAACTGAGTCACAAAGGACACTGAATTTCATGGTTCACCTATTAACTTGTTCAGTAGAGCAGGTTGTGAGTTAGTTGATCTAATAGTCATAAACCATGACAAAATTATTGAAAACCTCTCTGTGGAATTGGACAAGCTTAATAATAGTATTAGCCAGGACTTGTTGTTTGAAAATTATAAAACCAATCACAACAACATTTTAATAGGGTTGATCATAAGTCTGAGAAAAATACAGAGAGGAAAAAAAGGAAATTTCAAAGAGATGCATCAGCTTATGCTAATGGTGTGTTTACCCTGATCCGACCAATGGTGGTGTGAGATGTTACAATGGAGGGCAGGAATTGACTACATGTGTTGAGGATGAGATTTCCTCAAGGGGATATTCCAGTGTCATGGTTAATGAAAACCAAGAAGCCATTGAAGTGAGGCGCTCAGAATTCAAGCTCAAGGACAGGCCAGCCATTCGAATGGGGAGCAGTCAGAGGAGTATTATCAACATCAAGGGGCCAAGCCCAAGACATTTACTAACAGAAAGAATGGTTCAAGGTAGAAACAGTAACTTTAGATGATGGGCTTGAGCAACGAAATGAGACCGAAGTAGTGGAAACAGTCAAAAAGGTACTGAACTGTGATAATGATTTCACTATTTTTAATTTTTCAAACAAAGCATTAACTACAGCAAATGCTGAACTCTTTGCAAAAGGGTTTAACTTTGTACTAGAAGTTAGAGCCTGGCTAGATCAAACTTTGGTAGATCTGAAACTTTTTGTTCGGAAGTTAAATGTTACAGTTTGGTTTGGGGGTAGTTTATCTGTAGACATGGGGGTACACTCTTAAAAAGATCTAGTACATTCAATCCACCTATTCATGGTACTTTAGCCACATTTGAAAAGATGTGTGATAGAGATATTCGTGACATTATAAATGTCCCCATTAGTACACAGCATTATTTGAATTTAGAAGAAAAAAAGTTGTTGGATGATTTAGTCAAGGAAAAGTATCCGAATCATGAAACCGGATAAAGGGAGCAGTGTTGTGGTTATGGACTGTGTGGATTATAATAACAGAATGGAATCAATGTTATTTACAGATACATATGTCATGATCTCAAAAAATGAGTTGAATATTGCATATACTAGGCTTGACAAGCGATTGTATGATATGTTATTTCAAGGTCAAATTAACATTGAAGAATATGGGTTTTTGTATAATAAACATCCAGTTGTGGCTGGAATTTTTGGAATCCACAAGGACATTAACAACCCGCCCCTAAGACCTATAGTGGATGGAACTAAAGTAAGACTTATTATATGGCCAAATATATTGACCACTGGTTAAAATCATCAGTGGGGGTTATCCCACAGATTTGCCAGGACTCCTAGGAGTTTTTGGAAAAACTTTCAGGTGTGTCATTCAACCAGGATAGTGTACTGATAACAACAGATGTTTGTGACTTATATTCAGTCATTCCGCAAGATGAGGGTTTAAGGTGGTTAGAGGATATTTTGTTTGTTTTACAGGTTCTTGATCAGGATAGAGTTAATGTTGTGGTTACTCTTATGGATATGGTTTTATCCAACAATTTTTTGTTTTTCAAAGGTCAATACTATAGGCAGGCCAAAGGTGTGGCAATGGGGGCGGCTTGTGCCCCCAATTTTGCCAACCTGGTCTTAACTTATTGCGAGAAGTATTTTATATTTAATTCTGTTTATAAAGAGACTTTTTTATTTTACACTTGTTTTTGGATGATATTTTTATCATCCAGAATAGTGACATTGAGAAATTGAAGGAATTCATTGATTATTTCAATTCCACTACCTCTTTCCTTAGATTTGCACATTCATGTAGTAGTGAAAATATGGCATTTTTGGATGTACTTATTACCAAAGATGTGGAGGGTGGTAGGTTTAAATCAAATATTCATTGAAAGCCCACATTTTCAAATTGTTACCTCCATGTTAATAGTTTCCATCCAGTGGCCCAGAAAACATCTGTGCTGACAGGCCAGCTGGTACAACTAGCCAGAATGGTTTTGGATGATTATGTGTTTTTAGTGGAGTTTAACAAACTGGTAGAAATGTTTTTGATGCATGGATATCCATATACATTTGTGAAACCTATCATGGAAGAGGTGGTAAGTAAGAGGTTACACAAAGTCTACACCCCACTTTTGTACCAGAATGGGGTTGTAATACAATAGTCTGATATTGGTGAAGTGATGAGTGTTAGACCAATGGAAAATGTAGTGAATAAGTCAGGACTTGAAGGGAGTAACAGATAGTACTATAAGTCTTGTAGTTTAACCTATTCCTTGGATTCTCACAGTATTATGAGTATGTTAAAGCACAACTGGTTCATTATTTTATCTAATTTTATCTATTTTATCTAATTCTCAGTTATACAATGTCTTGGGTGATGTACCTGTCATAGTTTATAGAAGGAATACTTGTCTTAAAATGTAATGGAAAGAGGGGAACCAGGTTTATGTTAGTGGGTGCTGTAGATCAGACATCAAAGGGATGTTCAAATGCGGACATTGTAGAATGTGTAATCATGTGATGGTGGGCACGGAAGTTTGTATCAATGGTCATACTATAAAAATCAGAGGGAAATATAATTGTGATACTAACTGGGCAATTTATGTGGCTTGCTGCCAAATGTTCCCTGCTTTTTACATTGGGAAGACCATTAGAAAGGTAAAAGATAGGATATATGAACATGTGAGGGAGATCATTAAAGGAAAGGACACTAATGCTTTATTTAGGCATATAAAAAGTTGTCCAACACATATATTCAAGCTTATGGTAATTGAACAGCTGAAAAGAGATGTAAGGAGAAGGGTCATTGAGGATCATATGTTAGTGATAGAGCTTTTATGGCAACTTAGGCTAAATGCCCTGGTATTCCCAGGTCTCAATGAAACTTGTGCTATTACTTCAGTTTTGGATTTAAAAAGCCTTGAATGTTGATATGTTGTTGGAAGTGATTTTAAGCAAATCAAACAGACAGTTATTTTTATCTACATTTCCATGTACATGAGTTGTTTGATTTTTGTGTAACAGTAGAGGAAATGTACATATAATAGAGGTGGGTTCTTTAATATGGGGGTTGTTTTATTGCATCATGTGACACTGATTGATTATTTAAGTAGAGTGTTTTATAATTTGCAGTAGTTCTGAGGAACTCCCAAGGTGGATAAAAATGCTAAACTTGTCTCCTGCTGTGTTTTAATAAAGTGCAGAATGAGTTTTACCTGTTGCCTTGTGGTATGACAGAAATATTTCAAAGAAGCTGAAAAGTAAGATGTACAAAACGGTACCACGGATAGTAAAGGCTGAGCAGCTGAGGAAGCTAAAGGTGATGGAGATGAAGTGTGTGAGATGGGTGGAAGAATGCATACTATGGGACAGACAAAGAAATGAGGACATAAGACCAGAAGTCACAGCAGCTCCAATTGCAGAAAAGGTCAAAGAGAACAGATTACGGTGGTTTGGGCACATGTGCAGAAAAGCAGATGACAATCTGATGAAGAAGATTTGGGAGAGAGGAAGAAGGCAAGAGGAAATGTGGGCATCCAGCAAAGAGGTGGATAGATTGTCTGATAGAAGACCTGCAACAGTCAAACATAAGTGTCAAAGAAAGTAGGAGAGTGATATTGAATAGACAGAGATGGCAACAACTGACACAATGCCTGACACTGTAGAAAATGGGAAAACGGGAGTTGTTGATGATGATGATGATGATAAGCCTGTTTAAATCTTATTAATGATATTTATTTCATATTCATAAACAATGACAGCTGTATCCAAGACTTCAGAAAAAACACATTTTTTTCAATTTCTTGTAATAATTTTCCTTGCAATAGCTGAAAAACATAAGGGGAAATTATGTGATAATTTTTATTACAGGAGGAAGTGGAGCATTACATTAACTAAATGTTTTGTTAGTCTATAGTTATCTGACCACAGAGTTTGGACAAATGATTGAAATCTACTCCAACAATCAGTTAGAATGCTACAGACATAAAATATATACTGCCAGTCAGCTTAATTGTCATATTATCTGATGCTGTCTCTTCTGTTCATTCTTCAACCAATGGGGTCTTTGTATTCAATCCTGGATCCATTTACGGCCACTCAGGACTATGGATCTCACACTCAAGCTCCTCCTCTTACACATGACTGCCTGCAAAGCCTATTACCTCAGATCTCATTTGCAGCTCATTTGAGACAGATGCAGATCTCCTTGCTGAGGTGTGGGTTAGAAACTAGTAAAAGTTATTCATTGCTAACTTTTCCTCTTTTACCATACACTTTGACACCTTTTCTCTTAGCACTGATATACCATACCTACCCTGTCATAGTTATAATATTTAGAACTTTTATTGATATATCTGTTTATTTGTGCTTTAGCACCATCCCTCTTCTATTAAAAAAGATGTGTGTGTGTGTGTGTGTGTGTGTGTGTGTCTATATATATATATATATATATATATATATATGTATATATATATATATATATATATATATATATGTATATATATATATATATATATATTTGTTTTAGTTTTCTTGATCTTGTAGTGTTGCTGCCTTTATTGTGTGTTCTCTCCCCTTTTAGTAAGATACCTCCATTATGGCTACTAAACCTTCTGGTTTTAAAAAACGTGTGACCTGTTCTTAAAGAGATGTGTCACCTTTCCTTCAAGAGAATGTTAGCCATCGCTCATCATAGGTTCATAGGAGGTTACTAGACTAGTGGTCTTAGAACCTTTACAAGTCTAGCCATGTTAATCCCAAGTATCCTCATTTGTTCTTTTTTGGGTAGTTCACAGAACGAATTTATGAACAGAGAGGGTCTGTTTTCAGCACCATCTACCCCTGTCCATGAGGGACAAGGGTGCCACCCAAGGGTGAATTTTCAGTCTCCCATCCAATTATCTAGGTTGCGTTTGAATAAGATCAGTGAAGAGCTCTGTTTTACGTGAATAGGGAGTCTATTTCAGAGAAGCAGCAGTCTCAGGGAGACATTTCTGTCTCTCCAGCATGGTCTGTTAATGTCACAAGATAGATTGAGATCTCTAGAGTGAGTGACTCTTGAGCCACTTGACTTGCAGATGTGCAGCATTTCTGTTAGGACAGGGTTGGAGATTGCCCTATTGGCCAGGCAGAAGTCACCTCTCAGCAGCCCATAAGATACAAAGTAAAATGAAAGGGCTTTCAGCCTGTCCAGATAGGTCATGGTTTGGAGTCCCTGTATTTTCTTACTGAGAAACCTCTGAGGTCTGTCCACCTGCTGCAATTGTCTGGTGAGATACATGCAAAAGAGTGTATTATATTCTGTTAGTGGTCTGATGAGATTTGAGTGCAGTGGAGTTATAACCCTTGACCTGGATGTTATGCCCTTACTTATGAGGTGTGCTACATAGAAGGCTTTCCTTACTACTGTGGAAACTTGGTGTTCAAAGTTCAGATTGCTATAAAGCTGTATTCCCAAGTCTCTCACCACTGGGTTGGAACTACGGGGGGTGCTGTCAATATTGTAATTTGTAGGGAATTCTGTTTTGCCAAAGGGAATAATAATGCATTTTTTGCATTTAGTTTTAGACCATGGCTTAGTAACCAATCATTTCTTTGTGTTAGCTCTTCCTGTAATATGTTGACATCATTGGAGACTCAGTGATTGTTCCCAGTTTGCAATCATCAGTGAACTTGGTAAGCCAAAGAATGTCTACTTTGGCCTGAACTTCTGAGAAATAGATGCCAAACAGTAAGGGGCCCAGCATAGACCCTTGTGGTACTCCACTGGTGATTGGTCTACTGGTGGAGGTAGAGTCAACAATTTTGATAGTGTGTGCTCTGTCAGTGAGCCAGTTGGCTACCTATCTAGTAACCTAAGGGTTAATCCCTATCTGGTAGAGTTTCCCAATGATGCTAGAGTAGGGAATTGTGTCAAAAGTCATGGCAAGGTCAAGATAGGCTGTGTGCACTGTCTTACCTTTGTCCATGGCTTTGGTGACATTCTCAAAGAAGTCTATCAGGTTTAATAAGCATGCTCTAACCTTAACAAAGTCAAACTGGGTTGGGTCCAGCATTTGGAGGTCACTTATATCCTTGTTGATAAGTTCCATGATAATTCTTTCTATGGGCTTGCAGATGAGGCTGGTTAAACTTATGGGTCTGTAGTTCCCAGGGTCAGATGATGCCCCCCTTTGTGCAGTGGGATTACTGTTGCTGTTCTCCATTCTGCAGGCACACAGCTAGTTCTCAAGCTATGTTTAAAGAGAACACCTAGTGAGTCCACTAGTTCTTGTTTTAGATTGTTTAGTAAACAACCTGGGATATTCTCATCCCATTGAGACCGTGTTTTTGGCCTTTTTCAGAGCAGAGATAAAATGTCCTCTAGAAATTACTAGGCAGAGGATTGGTGTCAGGTATGCTTTGGGATATAGTAGGTGGGGATAGTGGGGTAAAGTTTGTGCTGAATCTGTCAGCTAGCAGGTTGGGAATATCTTCCGGTCTAGTATGAGTGACCCCATCTACAACAAGTTCAGCACATAGCTGGGCATTCCCTTATAGACTTCGGATGAAGTTAAAGAATGCCTTATGAATATCCTTGGCTATGGATGCAATTTTAGTTTCATAATTTGCTTTAGAAGACTTTAAAGATTTCTGATCTTCCTGTTTAGGCTTAGGAGGGAACTCTTCCTCTGCAGAGTGCTATCCCTCTTACTTTTGGACAACAGTTTCTTCCTCTTGTTATATAATCTATTTATATTTGAAGTCCACCACGGTGGCTTGTTTTTATGGGAAGACCTGGTTTTGATAAGGTTAGGTACAGCAGAGTTTATGCAGTTGCTTACGCTTAAGTGTTTGTACAGGGCATTTGTGTACATGTCTGCATAGTGATTATTGGTGTCTACGATTGTGGGTGATATGAAGCTTTTTATACCATTGCTTAGTACACTGTAGTTAGCTTTGGTGAAGTTTTTTTATAATTTTTGTTCCTGTGAGGGTGTCAGATCCAATTATTACTTCAAACAAGACTGATTTGTGGTCTGATCTAACCAGGGAGGGCATCACACATGGGGTAGTACAGCAAACCCCGATGTTGGTGAGTATAGTGTGCAGAACATTGAGTCCCTAGTGGGGTTCCAGACTATCTGTGCCCCCACTAGGTACTCTAATGGGGGTGCAGGCTATCTGTTCCAGAGCATTTGTGTTAACAAAGTCCAGAAACCTCTGGGCAGGTGTGTTTTTGCTCATGTATGTCCCCCAGTCTATGGAAGGATAGTTGAAATCTCCCATGACTAAGGTGTTGGGCTGTATGGCAAGGTATTCCAGTAAGTCGAGGTAGTGATGTGCTTATCCTGGTTCATGATGGGGGATTTATAGTAGCAATAATGTGGTATGGTACTTTCTCAATTGTTAATTGAACGTGGGGTAATTCAAGAGAGTCATGCTGTTTGACCAGTCTCAAAGTGTATGTGATTTTAATGAAGATGGATATACCTTTAACTTTGATTTCCTCACACTCATTTTGAGGTCTGAACATGTGGAAAGCATTGTAGCCTTGCATGGCCAGGGTACTCTCAGCAGCCTTGAACCTTGTCTCGGTAACTGCACAGACATCAGCATCATCTAAGGTGAGGAGTGTTTCTAGGGAGTGTAGTTCATGTTTAAACTCCTAGCATTAAGCAGCATGACTCTGAGTTTATCTTGATTTGATTTTGTTACATTGGAAAATTTGTTGTTTTGACATTGCCTAAAAAAGGCACTATAGGGGTGGTAAGGGCCTTTGCCGGTATCCGAAAGCCTATGGGTGGCAGGTGCAGACCATCTCTAGCAAAGCACTGAGGTCAGTCTACTATCTCCTCCCAGGCTGACAGATATTGCATCTCCCTGGACTGACAAAGGCTCTCTGTAATGTCAAGCAAGTGCAAACACACACAAACCCAGTTGACTGTAGTGACAATAGAACCCCTACCTATCTAAGTACAGAGACTACAGAACTCAGTATTTAAGGTAAGCATTACAGCTCAAGTTCAAAAGCTAGTCTTGCAGGGGACACCCGTATTTGATCCAGGGGACCTCTTGATCTGCAGTTAAATGCTCTACCACTGAGCTATACCCCTATTTCAAGACTTTCTTCCACTGCCTCTTCCCTGTGATCAGTTTCGGTAAACCAGGAGCATTTCTAAAGCAGATGTGGACCACATGATGAGGACATTTCACAAGACTCAGATTCAGTTTCTTCTCCTCATCCCATAGTAGCTCCTATCCTGCACCATTTGTTGGACTTTGGAATTATGGAGTCAAACACTTCACAGCTTGTTCATGCTGGACCCAAAGATCTGGCATTCTTCTACTTGGGCTCCATTTCTGGCCTATATGGCTCCAATATTATTGCAGACAGAAGGATCCTGAAGCCAATGCTTAAAGGGTTTCAGAGCCTTCCCTTCCTCTCAGTGTTGGCAACAGCCATGGATCTGAACTGAGTGGAGTTCATGGATTTGCCTGGTTAAGTGGCTTCAGCTCTCACCAGACAAATCTTAAGATTAGCTTTATCTTTTGTGTTTGGCTGTTGAGGGAGCATTCTCCCAGTCAGAGATATGGACTACTCTTTCTTGGTCTTCTCCACCCAACCACCAAAGAATGCCCCTCAGTCCTGATACTTCTCATCTAGTGCACATGAGACAGCTGGATCCACTGAGTCTTGAGTTAGTCCATATAAGGAACTTGTAGGTCTCTTCTGAGTCTTCTCTGGAGCATCTTAATGGGGAGGGTCCTTGGAAGTATATGTGTAAAAGGAGAAATGAAGACTCCCTCCCAGGAGTCTCTAACAGAAGACACAGATTTTGATGACAGGGAAGGGTCCCCCAGATACCCCCTTGAGGATGTTTCATTCATAGAGATTCTCAAACTCCTGAGACAGAAAGGCAGGTGGTCCTTCGATATCCCCTGCCAAGAGCTACAATTGTTCCTTGAGGCCTTCAATCCAGCTCAGCTACTTCATGAGTGGATCCCCTCATGGATGAGACAGTGGACCTCATTTTCAAGTGGGCTTGGAAGAAGCAGACATGGCTGAACCAATTCCCTGTAAGCCAGATAAGTACTTGGCCTCCCTGTAAGATCTCCAACTTTAGAGCAAGTGGCCTGTCATAGATTCCATTGTAGTGGTGGTAGGCACCAAAAAGAAAAGAGCTCGCAGAAGAAAGAACTTCTGTCCATTCCCACCTAACAGAGAGTTGAACATGCTGGACAGGTTCAGGAAGTGGACTTATGCTTCAGCTAGCTTTGCTTTCAGGGTACTGAACTATTTGGCACACATCACAAGATTCCAGAGGGCATTAACCAAGGAACTCTCCAAGTGTCTCTCTGAGTCTATATATGTAGAAGACAAGAAAACCTTGGACTTTCAGTTAGCCACCCTACAGTCACTGTTCAATGTCTCAATGCATCTTATTTCTACTGCTACTGAAGGTGCTTCAAGAGCCACAGGTATGGGCATTACCGTGAGGAGCCATGTGCTTGTGTGACTTTGCAGGGCACTTCAAGATGTCTTTTATAATGCCCTATTTGATAGCTCAGCACTCCCTGGGTCTAAAGTGAAAGAAACAGTAACCAAAAGTGTATAAAATAGGGAGTCCATTTCTGCTATTGGAGTATGGTTCTCTAGCCCCCAATGTCTTTTAGTAGGAACCAGAAAAGGGGTAAGAAGCTATGGTTCCAAAAATCCCAAGGGTTCTCTCCTGACACTTCTGTAGACAGTCACTCCCCAAGGAAGAGGGAAGAGTTCTAATAATGGACGTCACCCATGAGGCAGAGGTGGACTGCTGAACCGAGACTTTAGAGGTCCCTTCAACGAGAGGCCTTAATAGCACTCCTGAAGAATTGCCTGACTGTCAGTCTCTGGAGGCAGTCAGAGGCACCTCTCCCTCCACCCCAATGCCTAGATATCCATCACAAATGACAGATGGGATCAGAGGATAATAACCAGTGGCTGTTACCTCCCCTTTTAGTCCTTTCACCCCAACTCAAAAAGGTTACCAAATATTCTATGCTTTCAAAGGCCAGCAGCACTTAGAGAAGTGCAAAAGCTGTTAAAGATGCAATTCATCCAAGAGGTCCCACCAGACCAGCTATGATCTGGAACTTATTCAAGATTATTTTTTAATGCCAATAAAGATTGGAGACCTCAGGCCAATTTTGGACTGCAGCCACCTCAAACAATATGTCAAGCAATCAAAGTTTTGGATGGTCTCAGCTCATTCCATTCTCCCACCACTGAGAGTGAATGATTGGATGTGCTTCATATACCTTCAGGATGTGTACTATCATATCAAGATGGACAGGCAGTCCAGAAGGTTTCATCACTTATAGTTGGGAGCCAGTCACTTCCAATTCAGAGCCCTGCCCTTTGTCCTCACCTTAGCCCCCACGCAAGTGTTTACCAAATTTATGCAGCCATAGCAGTGTACCTCAGGCTGCAAGGGTTCTGGGTATTCATGTATCTGAATGGCTGGCTCATTTCCACCCCTACCAGGAATCTGATTATCCAAGCAAAAGACTCCTCTGAATTTGTTCAATGTTGGATATCACAGTCAATTAGGACAAGTCTAAATTCTGTCCTGTACAAGGAATACAGTTCATAGGAGCACACTTGTACACCATTCATCAGACAGCAAAACTTCAACATAGTAGGTTATCCACACTTGACAGTCACACTCAAGTCATTCTTTTATCCCAACAACCAATGCTGAGAATGGTCTTTTGTTTACTGGGTACAATGGCAGCATCCATCACTTTAGTCCTTCTCACCAGATACCACATGAGAGTACTACAGCAGACCCTACAAGTGCAGTGGTCCATCAGGTGCCAACCAATGTCTTTCTAAGTACATCTGATAACATTTATAGGACTCACATTTGCTGGTGGCTCAAATCTCGTATTGTATTGCAAGATCACTTGTTTGTTTTTCCCCAACTGAAAGCCACTGTGACCATGGATGCTTCTCATTTAGAGTGGGGGGGGGCACTACAAGGGGTAATCCATGTTGTGTGGTCCACCTCTGAGGCTAATCTCTATATCAACATTCTAGAGATGAAGACAGTTCTTCTAGCAGTGCAAGTCTTTCATGACTCACTTCCTTGAGGACTGAAAGTTATCCAGACTGACAACATGTCAGTAGTCTGGTACATCAACAAGCAAGAAGGAACCTGTTCTTATCCATTACATTGAGAAGCCATTAGAGTTTGGTAATGGGCAATATCTTCCAATTACTTTATTATAGCAATGCCAGGGAAGTCTAATGTACTAGAGGACTGTTTCAGAAGATCCATCTTCCTGCCTCACAAGTGGTCTCTCATTCAAAAAGTGGCAGAACAGATTTTCTGCCACTGTAGCCAACTGTGCTGGGATATTTTTGCCTCTCTCCAAAATACCAAACACAGCAGGGTCTTTTCCCCTGATTTACCAAGATGAGGAGTCACCCAGGGATGCCCTTTTACATACTTGGCCTCCCCGGATCTCCTTTAAGCCTTTCCTCCAATTCCTCTCATCCCACATTTCTTCAGAAAGCACTAGAGAGGAAGGTCATTGTTATCCTCACTGCCCCCTTTTTGCCTCGACAGGTTTGTTTCCCCTGACTGTGGCCTCATCTGAAATACACTTCATGGGTGCTGGATTCAGATGGATCTCATTTCTCACCCATCCATCCATCCTCTTCCAAATACTACAGCCCTCAAGTTAATCACTTGGTTTCTCCACTTCCAGTGTTGGCTAGTCAGTTCAGGGTTTTTTACCAAGTTAAACATATTCTTACTTCATCCCAGAGACCATCTACTATGAAGGTTTACAAAAACAAATGGAAAAGGTTCTCTGTTTGGTCTACTGAAAGAAATTCAGACCCTTTCTCAATGCCTCTTCCAGTGGTCTTATACTTTCTAGCCTGTCATTTTCAGAATGGTGCCAGCTATTCCACTATCAAAGTCCAGTTGTCAGAAATTTCCATTTTCCACATTGGAGAAAATCATTCCCATTGTTTCTCTCAAATTATCTAAGGCCTTTTTTGAGGCATGCCTTTCTTCTCAGGCCCAATCTAAGAGAGCTACACTTCTTTGGAACATTACTGTTTTACTTCAAGTATTGACTCAACCACTGTTTGAGCCTGTAGCCAAGGTGGATCTCCAATTCCTTATATGGAAAACACTATTCTTTGAGACAGTTACTTCTGTGAGGAGGGTATTAGAACTCCAGGCCTTTCATGTAAACCTCTGTACATTCTTTTTCCTAAGGACAGAGTTTCCCTTTGAAACAATCCTTCCTTTTTACCAAAGGTAACTACTGAAACAAATTTAAATCAAAACATTAATCTGCCAGTTTTCTTTTGGAAATTTTCTAACAAAGGAGAATACATATTACATTTGTTAGATGTTCATAGGCATCTTTGGTTTTACATCCACTGTATGAAACCATTCAGAAAGTCTGATCAACCTTTTGTGTCCTTTTCAGCAAATAAACTGGGTCATGGAGCTTCTAAAGTCACCTTATCAAGGTGGTTGTCTGGTTGCATCACACATGTATACAAAAAAAATGTTTACCTTTAACTGAACCTGTCAAAACTAATTCTACTAGATCTGTGGCAGTCTTTACTGCCTTTTTTCCCAGGTCATTTATTGATATTTGTGCTGCTGCTGCTTGGTCTAACATTCATATCTTCATATCCCATCATAAACTGGATTTACTGTCTAGAAGTGGGGCAGTCTTTGGTTCAGCTGTCCTCAGGAATATCCTTCCATGACTCCACCCAAGCATTATATTAGCTGGGGACTCTATTCCATCCATTAAGGGATGGATGGAAGAGACAACATCAGTCATGAAAGTTACATACCTACCATAACGATAGATCTATGTTCTCTGTTATTATGCTTCATCAACTTTCCTCCCACCTATCCCCTGCCTGATTATGGAACTTGTTATTCCTTTAACTTGTTTTAATTGGATTGACCTATTCTAAAAGGCTTTTTTCAAGTGCACTTTTTAGCTCTACATCAGTCTCTGAGCATTTATATTCTATTGGATAATCCTTTATAGCATTATTGTTATTGTTATTACCTGCATGTTCGTGTCTTTTTTCTTGGCAAACTCTTTCTGAGGTAATTTTAGGCTCTTAAGGGGGTTATGAATAAGGGGAGGAGCCTGAGCTTGGGATCCAAAGTTCTGAGTGGCCATAAACAGATCTGTGGTCAGATCCAAAGACCCTATCCATTGAAGAAGGATAGAAATAAATAGCACAGATCTATCGTCATGGTAAGTACATAACTTTCCTATATCTCCTATAAGAATTATTTTCTTTATTAAGGATTTTCCCAAATTCTTTATGGAGCAAAATACACTCTATGAATATATATTTCCCTGAAAACAATTTTGTGAAATAGAAAGGATGCATTTTTTTCCTAAGCTTTACATTAAGGATGCCACTATTTCATTAAAGCTTAGATAAATTGTTTGATTCAGAAAGTCCCAATAATTTTTGATATACCTGATTTGTGTGACAATATATTTTATATGTATTTATTTAACATTTGTTGACCAGGAAAGTCCGACTAGGTTCCACAGAGCCTGTTTTCAGTGGAGGCCTAGGGAGAGATGCTCCAGACGCATGTCTTTAGAATGTGGGAGGAAACCGGAGTACCCAGGGGGAAACCCACGTGAACGCAGGGAGAACATGCAAACTCCGCACAGAAGGCACCTCAGCCGAGAATCGCACCAGAGAACCTCTTGCTGTGAGACGACAATGTTAACCGCTGTACCACTGCATTGTCCAGTTAATTCAGTAATGCTGGGCAAGTTCCTAAGGCCAGACTTTGAAAAAATTTACGGTCAATATTAAGTTTGCCCTGATTCCATAAGACTTTTTTTCTCAGTGTAAGTGACTTACTTTGGTATAAGGCTTACCTATGAACAGGCTTACAACAGGGCCATATTCCAAAAGACCTGTGGTCTCTGTTTGATTCATATTTTGCATTTTTATGGATATAAATGTCTTGATAGTTTGAATTATTAACAAATTCTCTAGATGTTATCTATGTGCATAATTTGTCTGTTAAATATAGTCGTAAAGGAAGAAATTCCTTCTTATAGCAAAGCTTTCAATGAAACATTTTTAAGAAAGACTGAGGATACAGTAAAATCAAAATTTTAATATGTGAATATATCCATATTTTTATTTATTTAATTTTATTTTACATTTGTTGACCGGGATAGTCTGACTGGATACATGTCCATTTTCAGCGGAGGCCCGGGGAAAAAGCTCCAAGATAATAATTCACATTGAACATTTAGTAAATGCTAGTTTCAAGCATATTACAGTCATAAGCAATACCAGCATTTAGCACATATAGTACTAACTTATTATAAAACACTTTACAAAACATAACATCATTTTCAAAGTTAAACATACATAACATTACATTCAGGTTTAAGACACACTGAGCAGCAGTTATACAATTGACCCTTCCTGAAATGGAGTGGTAGAAAAAAGTTAGAAGTAGTTGAAGGTAAGGCACCTAAGAAATAGAGAGGTCACTAGTCGGGGTTAGTGCAAGGACATAACCAATGAGTTTTGAAGTATTTTTTGAGTTTGTTTTTGAATTGAGTTAGTGAGGGTTCTAGGGTCAATTCAGCTGGGAGCCTGTTCCATATTTTTCCAACAGAGTTGGCAAACAGAGAGTCCCTAGCTGAGTAGTTGGATTTGTATTTTTGAACTAGGAGTCTAGTGGATGATCGCAGTGGCCAGGTGCTGGTGTAGGGGCTGATAATATTTTTAGTGCAAATGTATTTTCTGGTTAGGAAAGGACTTTATGTGCCACTATTAGCTGGTTGAACTGCAGTAGACTTGGCAATTCAAGCCATCCTATGTAATTTAGGTTGTGACAGTGGTGTGTCCGGTAGGCTGTGCCAGTAGCAGATGGGAATGGGCAAATGCAGTTTTAGCAAGTGGGGTAAAAAAAGGTTTGATTCTGTAAAGAGAGCCAAGATTTTTATTAATGGTTTTAATAGTTTGATTGATATGCACATCAAACTTCAGGTTGTTATCAACTATTACACCCAGTAGTTTAGTTTGGGCTTCTGGGGAGATGATAGTGACATTGTTAGCAGTTATGTTGAAGGATGGCAGGGGGGTCCTGCATGTGTGGGAGAAGAGGAGCAACTTAGTTTTGTTGGGGTTTAGGATTAGATGTTGATTAGAGAGCCATTTGTCCACTGTATTGAAGGTATTTGGGGTTAATGTGAATAAAGTAGCTGGTAAGGTGTCAGAACAAATCAAGGTGGAGTCATCCACATATTGAATGCAGGTAGCATCTGGGATGACTTAAAGAAGGTCATTGATAAAGATGTAGAAAAGAAGGGGTCCTAGTATCGAGCCCTGGGGGACTCCTAATATGATGGGTAGGTGAGATGATAGCTTGTCCTGCCATAGGACTGCCTGTTGCCTACACTGCAGGTAGGATTGAAACCACTGGAGTGCATGGTTGCTTAAGGAGAAGGCCTTCAAGGTATTTATAAGCATTTTGTGGTCAACCATGTCAAAAGCCTTGGATAGATCTAGAAAGAGTGCTGAGGATAGTTTGTTATTATTGTGGTTGTGGTTAATGATGTTAGAGAAAGAGAGGTGGGCAGAAGTAGTACTGTGGTGTGGCTTAAAGTCATGCTGAAAGTTAGACAACAGCTTGTTCTGTGTGAGGTAGTGCATGAGCTGTATGTGTACACAATTCTCCATAATTTTAGCTAGAGATGACAGAATAGCTATGGGTCTAAAGTTTGACAGTTCAGTGGAACTGCCTCCTTTATGGAGAGGTATGACATGGGAGATTTTCCATATAGTGGGTAAAGTAGCTTCAGATATAGCTCTGTTGATCAAGATTGAGATGGGGTATGCTATGGTGTCAACAGCCTTTTGCAGATAGTCTGCTGGGAGGAGGTCGGCAGCCAGGGTGGTGGGTCTTAGTTTCTTGAGTATGGCATGAATACGTTGAGTATTTTTAAAACATTTCAGTATTATATTTATATTAATTTAACAAATACAACATAATTTAAGTATTTACAAAGATGTCCACATATAAATAATACATTAGCAATAATGAATATTATTGATTTCATACACAAACATATTCTTTTTCTAATAAACTTTGTAAATTATTCCACATGCTAAATGAAAAGGTTTTCTTGAGGGATCTTGATTTAATTGTCAATAATTCCAAATGACAAACCTCAGTAATAATATTCTTGAATTCATAAAAAGAAGGAGAGACATCAGATTTCCAATTTCTTATTATGACCTCTCTAGCCACAGCTATTATTGACCACACTAGTGGATACTTAATTTTTTTAACACACGAGGGCATTGGTGTATTAAATAAAACCAAAGATTTGGAAAGTGAAAAATTGCCAGAAAATAAAGCTTGAAGTAGGTTGTTAATATTATCCCAATAGTGATTTAAACCAGCACAATCATAAAACGTATGTGCCCAGTCTGCATTTTTTCTATTTTGCATCTCCAACAAAAGTTATCCTTTCTATTAATTTTTCTCATTATATGTGGTATTAAAAATGATCTATACATAAAATTCCATGTAAATAACCTCCATTGAGTAAGGAAGTGGTCTTTCTAGCTGATTTTAGTATATTTTTATCTTGTTCATTGGGATGATTATTATTAATAGTAATGAAATATTTCCAAAAACTTTCTAGACAACTATAAGTTTCATCTCTAAGTATATTATAGATTTGTGATAATTTACCTTTAACAGGAAATTTATGTTGAATGGTCATTATCAGTAATTTAACAACTTAGGGATATATTTTTTTAGTAACGGGTGTTGTCAACTCAACTCTATCTAAAAGAAATTGCCTACATATTTGTAATTCTAACCATAGATTTTTATTTAATTCAAATTTGTATATTAAATTGTCTGTAGATTTCAAATCAACATTTACCATCATCTGGAACCAATATATATTAGATTATTTTCTTTGAATAACAGCATTTTTGTGAGGTCAGAGGAGGGTATAATTCTCTGTGTAAAAGCTATAGGGAATAAAAGGAAGACCATTCTTTGTATACTGGATATTTATAAATAAAATTTCAGAAATTGTTTAGAAGGAGTGATATTTAACTAGACGTATGGGTTAGTGTAGTATGTCTAGTAAAAAAATCTTTTAATAGAGTATAGATGACTTGTAAGCTTTAGGTATGGTACATAAATCCATTGACAATACCTCCCAGTATTTTTCCATTTGGCAATATAACCTGCATCTGTTAAAAGAGATACAGTTTTAATTATAGAAGAAGTTGTGTATGTTTCTAAATCTGGAAAGCCTATCCATCCTTTAGACCAATCTCTTGTGTGATATGTTATTGACAATCTAGATTTATATGGAAACCATAGAAATCTCAATATTGTTGAATTTATTTTTTTAATTATTGATTTTGGAGGAGGTAATGAAATTGACTGAATAATATATAACATTTTTGGAAGTGTTATTATGTTAATTATTGATAGTCTCCCTTCCATTGAAAAAGAAGTTTATTCCAATTATTTGTATGACTAATAGAGTTTAAACTTTGATTGTAATTAAGCTGTATTATATACTTTATGTCCTTAGAATAATTCCTAGGTATGTTATTTTCTCAGATTTAGCTAAGTATTTCACAATTTCTTATCTACTTCATATTTATTTGGATATATAGGGATTATTTTTGTTTTATTATTATTAAAAATTAAAGTTTAATTTTTTTGAAAAATGTGCATAGTTTTAAATAAAGTTGTAATAGGAGAGTTATTTCATTCTAATGTAATAAGAACATCATCTCCAAATAATTCTATTTTTGATAATGTCAGGGTTTATTTTAAAACCTTCAATATCTTTCTCCATTCTTATTAAATTAGCCCAAGGTTCCATTATTACAGTAAAAAGTAAAGGGGAGAAAGGACAACTTTGTTTAGTTCCTTTAGAAATTGGGATATTTTTTGAAATATTAGTACCTATTTTTATATAAGCTTGACTTACTTTAAAGAGATGTGAGATTAGGTTTATAAAACTATTACTGAAATTTAATTCTTCTAATAATGTAAAGTATTCCCAACTGACTGAGTCAAAAGCACAGTTTATATCTAGATTTATTAATGCTTTTTATTTTTTTATTTTTGGCAAGGTCAATTAATGTTATAATTCTTTTTATATTATCGTATGTATTTATATTAATAATAAAGCCCATCTGATCCTCATCTGTCAGGTCAGAAGAAATTTATTCAGTCTAGCAGCATAAAAAGACATTAATATTTTGTCGTCAACATTTAGCAAGGAAATAGGTCTATAAGAGGAGCATTTAGAAGGGTCTTTATTGGGTTTTAATATTGATGATATAAAGGTATAATTACAAGAGGGAGAGCTAATGGAATTTATTTGAGTTATTAAAAAAATTGTATAATAAATTAAGGTATGTTGTGGGCAAGATTTTATAAATTTCAGGGATGATTCCATCATTTATTGGGGCTTTATTAATTTTTAGTTTACTAATTTGATTTTGAAGGTCTGTAAATAAGACATGTTTATCTAGAGCTTCTATTTGCTGTTTAGTGAGTTTTTTAGTTGTATATTTATTAATAAAGTTTTTTATCTTATCTCTTGATTTTATATTGTTAAGATTTTGGTTTATTTTATGAAAAAAAGTTTTTAAATTCCCTTAATATATCTTGTAAGTCATATACATTTATCTTCTTTTTAGGAAAGCAAATCTCTTTAACAGGGTTAACTTTACTGAGTCTTTTAGTTTTATTAGCTGATTTATTTAGGGATTTAGGGTTAGTTGAGAAGTTTATAAATTTGAACGTTTCTAAGATATTTATATTTAGTATGTTAATTTCCTCATTAGTTGCTTTATTTGTTTTGTTCTTCTTCTTCTTATTATTATTATTAAGTTTTAGTTTATCTAATTTAGACTGTATCTCTTGCAGTTATTTGTCCCAGAGTTACCTTTTGTTAGTATACCAGCTCATCACTTTCTCATATAAATAAGCTTTTAATGCATCCCACACAAATATTACAGATGTGTCTACAGTAGTGTTGAAATCTATAAAATTCTGTACTTCAGTGTTTAGAAATTCTTTGAAGTCTTTTAGTTTGGTAATGTAAGATGGCATTCTTTTAATCTGAAGATTATATGTTGAGGTAATAGTTAAATCAGAAGTTATGGAGTTATGATCTGATAATGGACAGGCAATTACCTTGGTTTTAGTTAAGTTATTAGTCATTTCATTAGAAATAAGGACTCTATTTTAGAATAAGAACCATGTCTATTTAAAAAAAAAGTAAAGTAAAGAGATTTTGGATCAGCTTGAATATTAACATCTTTAAGATGATATGAATTTATAAAGTCAATCAAGTGTTTGGCCTGAGAAGATATCCTCCTCTTACAAGGAACTCTAGTTTCATTTTCATTTAAAATGCAGTTGAAGTCACTCACTATTATAATGTTTCCTTTAGATAAAAGCACAATTTGATTTAAATGTTGTTTAACTGTATTCACCCCATTTCCTGGAATCTAGTATATATTAATAAAAGTAAACATTTTTCTATTAATTTCTATTGTAACTGAGCAAAACATTCCTTTATCATCCTTGTACATTTTTATAATCTTAGGAAGTGGAAACATATTGTTCCATAATATTGCTACTCCTCTTTTGTTTGAGTGTTCCTGAACTAGATATTACAGTATACATCTTGATATTTAATTTAGATATATCTTCTTTTAAAAGATGCATTTCTTGTAAAAAAAAAAAAAGTTTGGTGAGATTTGTGTAGTTTTAAGTATTTAAGTAAACTTCCTCTTTTACATGGATTGTTTAGGCCATTAATATTAATTGAACTACCTTTCAAAATAAACATTTAAACTTGTATAAAGGCTAGGATAAAAATGGCCATCATAATCTCCTCTTTTTCTTTATTTTTTTCTCTTATTCTTACTTTTCCCCTCTATTATATACTAATTCAATGTTTCCCTCCTAAGTAGTAATGCTAGTAAGAAGAAATATTTACAAAAATGTCTTGCTCTATAATCTTTTAACATATCAAAATTAGTGGACATCAAAAAAGGATATTTACACTCAGAATAGTTACGTTTCATAAAATTAAATTGACTCTTACCCATCCTGGAGTTGCAATCTCCCAGTTTGAGTAGTATTTGCCACCCAAATCTTCCACCCAATCCATAACAGCAGTTATTCAGCAACTATCACCATAATAAAAGCAGTGTTTTACATAAGTAGAATTCTCATCAACTAACATTCACTTTCTTTTTGTAAATTACTTAAGTTAAATAATACAATATTACATTGTAGTGTAGAATATGCAATGGGCACATTGTTTCAACTATCTTACATTTTTTTGGAAACTCTTAAAAACTCTTTTTTGTCATTTATATGTAATAAAACAAATACTTTTGCTATATAACACACACAGACACACACACACACACACACACATATATATATATATATATATATATATATATATATATATATATATAAACAAAAAATCCGAAAGAAACAAACTGCAATAACACAAAGCCTCAGAAGAGCAAATGGAGTGCTTGTAAATAAACCTTGTGCCAAATTGAAAAGATGAAATTAAATATAAAAATCACTTTGTAGGGAAAACTTTATTACATGACATAAAATCAAGCACTTTCATCTCCATAAAGTCTCCAAAAGAGGAGACGAAAGCACTTGATTTTATGTCATGTAGTTTTGCTAAAGAACAATCAAAACAAATGAATGTTATTTGAATTTTGTGTTAAACCCTTGTATGTATAAAAGATTACCTTAGTAACATACTAAACTATGTTATGTTCAACTTATATGACTTAGTAAAAATCATAATAATCATTGCAAAATCATAACTCATCAAACTTTCTGATAGGCCAGTATACCAGAAAGTAATCTACCAATTTATTGTAAAGTCAATTTATACAGTAATAAATACAAACTAATAACTAATGTTGATACACTGTAGTAGCATGAACATTCAGGAAAGCTAATAGATGTTTAATTTTTAACACCGTTCTTTCCCTTCACAACACTGAATTTGCTATATATTATCAGAAATACTGTATATTTGTTTAGAGGTGCTCACTAGTTCACAACATAATTTCACTGTTTCACATTTAATGTAAAAGCTCAGTTTCAATGTCTGTGTTTAAAAATAACTTGTTGCTGTAATAGAAGTAGTTAATCCATTTTCTAGGTGATGTCAGATCGAATATTCAAACATCAGCTATTAACCAGTTACTTCAATCAATAACTATTTGCCAGAAGACCTCACATTTAAAGTGGAACAGACTATAAATGTGTGAGAAAAAATGTAGAGGGATGAGAGAGATATCTAATATAGGAATAAAAAACAATATAATTTCAATAAATGTCATTATTAAGAAGCTATCACTCTCTGATCTTTTGTGCATTATAACTCATGTATTGGAAAGGCAGACATAAATCAAGCCATCTTGTTTGATTCCCCATAGTTAAAAGCTTCTTATGTGATTCAAATAATGCTAAACAAAGAACCTACAAAGTACAGTTAGACATGAATAATTTTGATCCATCAATGCTGTTCTTATATACACATCTAGTTTAACTCATACAGTTTTACTGATTATTTCAAGGTATGTTCAAAACCAAAAGACACATATGCTGAACTAATCTTTAACATGGAAATGTATGATAACTTAATGTTTTCAATAAAAGTATTTCAGATTACTGACAAATAGAACATTAAAACATTTATGTACTAATATGAAAGAGATTTAAGCTTACATTTATATTTTCTAGATTCTTTTTGTTTAAAGTTTTCCATATTTTCATGTTATGAGCAGTACCATGTTCGTTTCAGTTGCAGAAACACGTCATCACAGTTCATAGTTCATTGGATTAAGTTACACATATTTCTGAAGCCATGTACTCCTGTCAAACATCAGGATGGCTCAAGACCTGATCCATTGAGCCCAAAAAGCCAGAAAAAAAAAACAACTCAGACAATTCCAGCGGGAAATCAGTAAGAATTTTTTGCTTTTTGTATAATGTTAAGTTTCGTGCTTAAGTGACTGATCGAAAAATTCTAGGCTTTTATATTACAAGCAGTTTATAACTCCAACAGCATTTGAGCCTAGAAACGAGTATTTTATTATGAAAAAAAACCCACTGAACAATATAAACAAACATTATATGCAGAAAGAATATAAAGGAAAGACAAGGAAATATAATAAAAAATAAACTTTACTAACCTTAATGTTCTTTCTCATTTTCCCAAGCAAATTACTTTTTTTATAATATCAAAAATACACAGCCTAAACTATAAGAATTTCTGTTTGATGGGTCAGTATCACAGAGCATCAAAAACCCAAGTCAACAAACAGTGAAAACTCAGAACTGTATAATTAGTCATATGGGTAGAGAAAGATATAATTCAAGTATTACTTATTTTTTAATTTCTTATTTTTGAAGTTTTCCAAGAAGTACCATCTGCCATTCTTTTTAATGAGGAGTTAGCCCATTCCATTTCTTCAGTTTTGTCCAATATTTTATTTGACTTTAAAAATACCAGTACAGCGTCTAAGTCCTCAAAACTCCTAGGACCATCATGTAAAAAAATCCTCAGCCTAGCCAGGAATAAAAGATGAATTTTAATCTGAGCTTTTTTGAGTTCTTTAATTAGTGGTAGAAACAACTTTCTTTTAGCAATAGCCATCGGGAAATAGTCATTATTAAAGCGGATGACATAATCTTTAATTTTTATAGGTGCTTTAGTCCAAGCTGTTTTAAGGACCATTTCTTTGTCATAAGATGACAAAGATCTTACTATAACTGATCTAGATGAGGATTTATTAGTCTTAGATGACATTAATGATCTATGAGCTCTTTTGATACAATAGGATAGAGCTTCAGGTAAGTCAAGTACTTCAGGCAGCCAATAAGTTAAAAAGCTTACCAAGTTGTTTTCTTCAATGTTTTCTGGGAGACCAAAGATTCTGATGTTATTTCTGAGTGACATATTTTCTAGGTCATCCACTTTTGTTTGAAGTAATGTATTTTGCTTTAGTAAAAATTCTACATTATTTTCTCCTTCCTGTAGTCTACAGTCCATATCATTTAAGGCTTCCTCAGTTCATGATATTTGTGTTTTTTGTTGCTGAATGTCTTTTTGTATTATCTCCATCTGTTTAGAATAATTTTCTTTGACAGGAAATAAATGCTGAATTGAAGTATTTTTTAAATAATCCTAGAAAATACTAACTAATAGTATAGCATATAAAAAATTATTTTAGGATTAATTTTGAAAAAAAATCCTGTCATAAAAGTTTAACTTGGCAGAGCTGAAGAAAACTGCTAGAGCACATCTTGGCCATGCCATCTTAACTTGCATTTTCTGAAGGATGTGAAGTACATACCTCTGATTTTCAGGGACACCCCTGATTTTGAATCAAATTTTAATTCTTCCACCCTTAATAACTCCTAAAACTGTGATTGGAAAAAGGTGGTGAATTACACTTAATAAATAATGCAATAAATAGAGTTACAGACTTTTTTTACTTCAGAAAATGTATAATTCACATTCTCTTATTTTGCAAATGTCTCAGATTAATAGTATTACTATTTTAAAAGTGTCCCTGATTACTTCTGGGTTTGTCCTTGATTCTGTTGATATTTGTTAGTTGAGAACTATGATAAAGTCTGTAACAAAAATGTAACTCATTATTTAGTGAGTTCAAATTGCACAATTAGATGAAACATTTCAAAATGTATTTCATATTAAAAAAACTGGGAAGGAGTTAACTTCTAAGAAGTGTCAGAAATTACAGAGAGATAAAAAGAAATTTGAGGAATCCACTTGGTTTCCATAGGAACAAATTGCAATGCAACATTATCAGCAGCAGGAGGACAAAAGTAATAATAATGGCAGTTACCAGAAAACAGGAGGCCAACGATATACACCATAGCATGGACAGGAGAAGTGGCGTGTTTCTGTGGGGCACAGAAATGAGAGTATGCACAACAAAATGAGTAACTTTGTTAGAGAAGTAGACATTGAGGTTGATAATCAAGATAAAAGGGTAGATAAGTCATGTAAATATTTTCATAAGGGACATAATAAGAAGAACAAATTGTGAAGTATTAGTGAATAAAAGGACATAATAAGAAGGAAAAATCATGACGTATAAGTGATTGAAAAGTTTTCTGATACTTGTTCTACCATTGTACTTGGGAATGTTCAAAACGATTGTTATACTGAAAGTGTATTAAACAAGGAACTGAAATTTATTCTGACTATGAAGATTATTCTTCCTGAAATTTTGGTGGATCTTTGGCTGTTATTAACTAAGTTACAATTTAAACATTATTTTTTTTGTTAAAGTTAATAATGCAAATGTGGATGAAACTTAGATCAGGTTATAAGATTTTTAAAGTTTAAAAGTAAAAAAAATGTTGTACCCTTCTTTATAAATAAGATAGTATTATTTAATATTATTAAGAATTATATAATTTCATATGTTAATCAATGTTCTAAATATGTAGTTAATTTTAATCTAAGAAAGGAGGAGTAGACTGCTTTAAGCTATTTAGAAAATGATAAATCAGTTGTTGTTAAACCTGCTGATAAGGGGGCTCAGTAATATTGTTGTTATGCAGGATGAATGTTATAGAATAATGCATTAAAAATTGTTAGATAATGTTTTGGAATATCATGTACTGAGTTTTAATCCACTACAGGAAATTCAAAATGGAATTATATTGTTGATTGAAAGGTTAGTTGAAAAAGGCATATTATCTGAAAAACTGGGGGATGTTTTATTGGTACTTAATCCCCATATTTCCTTGTTCTATGTCTTACCTAAAGTACATAAGAATATGGATAATCCCCCAGGTAGACCTATAGTCTCCCAGGTGGGGGGTCCTTTAGAAAGAATTGTTAAGATTGTAAATAAAATATTTAAACCCTATGGGATGAAGTTAACTTATTAGAGATACTCAATAGTTTTTAAGTGTGATTAGAAAGGGATTATGGCAAAAAACCTATTTGTCAAATATTGGAGTCTTGCAATGTATATTGAATTTGGATAGGTTTTCTCTGTATATTCTTTTTTAGTAGAAAGTTCTATAAACAACTTAGGTGTCTAGCAATAGGGGCTAAGTTTGCCCCAGTTATGCTAATTCATTTATGGGTAGGTATGAAGATATTTTTTTATATAGGGATCCATATTTTGTAAATAATGTTATTTTTTTATAAACATTATGTAGCTAATTTGTTTTTCATTGTTAAGAGTCCCCAAAAACTATTTATTAATTTTATACATACTTTTCCAAGGAAATAATTTTGGTTTGTCCTTCATGTTTGATATTCAGAAGGTCAGGATTCATTATTTATATGTATTGATATACATTTCTAATAATGAAATACATTCAGCTTTATATAGAAAGAATAATTCAGCCCAAACCTTTTTATTTGCTTCTAGTGCACATCTGGTACATCTTATTAAATCACTTTCATGTGGTGAATTGTTTAGAGCTAAATCGCTTTGCTCAGAGGGTGGTAAATTTCAGGAAAAAGCTATTGAATTAGTTGAAAGATTATTACTGAGGGGTTATAAGCATGAATGTTTGGTTTCAATATGTCATATAGCTGAAAGACTTAATCAGAATGTATATGGAAGAATTAGTAAAGTTAGGAGTAATTGGGTAGGTATATATTTTGTATCCCCGATGCCTCCTTTATTGAAGGGGTGGCTTGCATTCTTAAATAGCACTGGTATATAGTAACATTTGATGACATTTTAATAAATGTAAATCTTAATGTCTCTTATAAGAACTCACCTAATATTGGTAGTCATGTAGTTTATACAGAGATGAACTATGAGTTTTTAACAAAGGACTGCAAAAGATGCAGTTTGTACTCATTTCTTTTGATGACTTGTTAGACTTCTGCATTTCACCACCAGCTTTCCTTAAGTACTTTATTTCCATACCTGGCTTCTTCACATATCTGTTCTATAATCTTCATACATGGTATTTTGAAATGCTGCAGTTCTTCAACTCCATTTATCTCCTTTCCTTCCTGAGGTGATAGAGTCATGAGTATTTCCATGAGCTCTTGTATTTTCACTCCAGTTGACTACTAGGTCTTCTGCTTAGTCTCTGTTCAGCTTACAGCCTTCTCTGACCTCTGTTTTGATCTGACTGTGGCCATCAGTTGTTTATGTTGTGGGCCAAATGTTTCACTGGGAATGACTTTGCAATCACTGATTCTACCCCAGTGACCTTTCCTGACTAGGAAAAAGTCTACTTAAGTTGAATGTTGGCTAGTCTTGTACATGATCTCTTGATTGTCTCTCTTGGTCAACCATGTGTTGGCTACCTTTAAGCCATTTACCAGACATAAGTCTAGAGTGCAAAGAAACAATGAAAATGGAGCAGAAAAACAGCAGGTGAAAGCCGTTAAAGTTCTTTAATGCAATTCACATACACCACTGGTACCTCGGCCATTTGCCTTCACCTTCCATTGAAGGTGAATTGCCGAGGTACCAGTGGTGTGCGTGAATTGCATTAAAGAACTTTAACAGCTTTCACCTGCTGTTTTTCTGCCCTATTTTCATTGTTTTTTTGTATTATGTTTGATATTTGTCTTTATAAGTCTAGAATGACCTCTCCTTCTTTACTCCTGGGCCATGTGGACCCAGGCATTCGTCATATGCTGTTATATATGTCTCAGTATAAGCATTCAGGTCCCCCATTATCAACATAAATTCATGTTGTCCTGTTTTGTCTAGAAGGTCCTGTAACTGCTGCCTGAATGCATTCCATTCCTTGTTATCACACCCTTGATGTGGGTATAGGCAGAGATTATGAATACTGCACTGTCTTTCCACTGGAGTCTGATTGACATGAGTCTATCAGTAATTCTGATGATATCCCCCACTGTGTTCAGAAAACTGTCTCTCACCATAATAACCACACCATTTCTAGCTTACCCTGCCTCTGAGCAGAACACTCTGGATCCCAAGCCAAACGGCCTTACTGCACTGTTATTCCACATTGTCCCCATAATAAACAAGATAGCTAATCTTCTCCTTATCATGCCATCCACTTCCAAGCTGCATCCTATCAGTGAATCTGTCATCAGTATTGTAATTCTTAGTTAATATTTAACAGGTTAATTGGTTTATGTTCAGCTTTCACTCAGCAGAGCAATCCCAGGTAACCCAAACTGGGCAACTGGACACCATCCAGCTAGTAGCTTATCGAACCAGGGCTGATGATCTTTACGGTGAGTGCAGACTGGCTACTAGGGGCACATAGACCCCTCCCACTGTTAGCATGAGTCCCTGGAGTAGATTGGAGTAGGCCTTTAACTATATATCATCTGTAAATAACACCATTTTTTTATTCATAATTGTCATTTATGTTAAAGCCGTCTGTTTTTCTTTTTATCTAATATAGTTTGCTAAAGGATTTATTACTTGTGCAAAAGGAAGAAGTGATAGGAGGCAACTTGGTTGGTTCTCTACAAAACTGTTTATTTTAATATATGCTAAGAATTAATCTATTAAATTATTAAATGTACAAAATTATTTGTGAATCCAAATATTCTTAGTGTTTTAAATAAATATTTCCAAACTAAGTGATCAAAAGCCTTTTCTACAGCCAAGCTAATGATTCACCAGTGAAGTTTATTAACTATTGCATAGTCAGTTGACATTATTTATTCTCTTAATGTTGTCTTGCATTTGCCATCTAGTTATAGACACTCTCATGGATTCAGAAAGAACCTCAGTGCTCACATTAAGAGCTGTGGTAAAAAAAAAAAAAAAAACTGTTTCTGGTAGGGTATGGCTTTGTAGGAGGTGAGGCATATTTAATGTTCAGAACCCAGAATTAGAGTGAAAAGTTGGAGTTTAGTGTAGCCCCTTTATATTACTATTTTCTTAATGGATTGCGTGGGTTTTGTGAAAGGGGGATGATCACCTAGAGATATGTGCTAAGAATAATTGCTGTGTTTTGTTACATGCATGCTGAATATGTTTTTGAAGGTCATTTAAAAGAAATAATCTTTGTAGAAGTCAAGGGCTACCAAATACTGAATAAAGCAGACACATTCCTAACAGCTGCTGGATGTTACAGTGCAGGGTTTTAATCCTTCCAGCTCCATTTGCCTGTTGTGTGTGACTTTAAGTGAGTCACTTATCGAGACAGTACTCCAGAGTTGCCCTGAAAAGGAACACATTCCCCAGAGGATTTTCATGGCTAACAGATAAAATACGTCTACTGCCCTGCATCTACCCTATGTAAACAATTGTCTAAGTAGCCTGTACTGCTCTAAGTGTGCTAACTTCTGTATTGTGGCTCTTCCCAAAGCAGCTTTTCAAGGCAGGTTTTTAACATCTACTGCCCTGCACCTACCCTACACAAATAATTATCTAAGTAGTCTGTACTGCACTAAATGTGCTAACTTCTATGATGTGGCTCTTCCCAAAGCATCTTTTCAAGAAAGGTTTTTATAGTATGTTCACATCTACCTACTTTTGCGTTGGGGTACTATCCCTATATGTTTGTATTCTTTATGTAATGTACTCTACCTTAACTTGTTATCTGCTGCATTCAGTTTAAATTACACTGTATTTTTCATGTTAGTGCCTGCTCTGTGGCTCTCCTGCAGCTTGTGGGACCCCCCCCCCCTGAAATGATAAACTGGTTTTCAGCTGTGTATTCTTTGTATAAATTTAACTTAGTGATATTTCTAAACAAACAAATCTAAACTGCAACTCAGGAAACAAATGAAGGCTCAAGGACACAAAGACTCCAAAACGAGAAAATGTAAAAACAGGTTTATTTCTTTGCAAATAAACAGTAGGATACAAAAATAAATGGTTAAGCACTTTTCATCTTAATTTAGAAGACTTCTTCAGACCTACAACAGTAGCACAAGTGCTCACTTTAATACAGACCACATGGTGGTTTCAAAAAGCATTAACCAATGGTATTGCATAAGTAATTAACTAATTAAACTTGGACACATGACATCAGCAACAAGTCAAATACAAAAATGGCAACAGTGAAAAACTGTAAAGAACAGAAATGTATAGCTGCTTTTGTGCAGAAATAAAGACACATTAAATCATTGCATTTAGGTGGATAGAGTGTAACTCTTAAAGTATGTGATAAAAAATTATAAAAAACTATGGAAAATATATATATATAAATGTAAATGCATATATACACATTGTTATGAGTTACAAGAGTGCTCCAAGTGGACTAAAAGAACAGAACGCTGCACTCAAGATAAAATAAAATAAAATAAAATAAGAGACTGTAATTTCAACTTTAGCCAGTGTTGGTCAACTCAACTGTAATGCTTTCACAAATCACCAACAAGGGTGAAGCAAGCTTAGATGTAAGATGAGACATATTTTTTTTAAGATTTAAAACATGAAGCAAAAAACCTGCATTCTTTTACTCAACTACAAATAGAGCTGTTTAAAAGACTTAGTTAGACAAAAGACTTGTCTAGCGCATTAGGCTCTTTAATTTCAGAATACAGGCAATGGAAGTGACTTCATTCAGACTTGGGGGGGGTTATAAGAGTTGAGACGCAGTTGCCAAATCAACTCCTGTCTTTCCAAAATTAGATGATAAGGACCCCCTTTTAGATTAACAGTAACCTGACAAATCACTCTAAAGTGAAAGTGGTGTGTTGGGTGTTCAGCACAATGCCTTGCCAATGCGTTAGAAGGTAACTTTTTTCTAATATGGTAGGTGTGCTCGTAGGTTCATAGGTTCATAGGTTTGTATAGGTGACTTTTTTCTAATATGGTAGGTGTGCTCATAAATCCTTTCTCTTAGTTTTCTGTCCATCTTACCAACATAATATGCTGGACAGGCTGCACAACTAGCCAGGTAGACAACGGATTTTGAGTTACAGTTAAATCTACCCTTCGTTTTTATCTTAAAGGAACCTGCTGTGAATGCTGTCCCTGTTGCTATATATCTGCAATAGTTACAGTTTTCACATTTAAATGTACCACCAGATCTACTACAGGTTTGGGGTTCCATTTCTAAGATCTGTTTCAAGTTCCTGTTCTTCCTGTAAATAAAAGATGGTGAATTACCCAACTTCTCCAACACATCTGGTTCAATCATGAAGATGCTCCAATTACTTTTAAATATAACCTCAATTGCTTTGACTTCCAAACAAAACTAATTGAAATATTTCTAGTGGCTACACCTACTGTTTGTGTACCATAATGATTTGTATTAGTGTTTGCTTCCAAGTTCACATCCTCTTCTGAGGTGAGTGACCTAATAGTAGGTCTAAGAAGTGGTTTGTAAAACCCTTCTCTCCTTTTGTTTATGACTTCATTTACTAAATCAAGGACCAATGTGTCTGGGTAACCTCTCTTTAGAAACATAACTTTAAGTGTCTCACATTCTTCAAGGAAAGTCACTTCACCAGTCACCATCCTTACTGCACGGACAAGTTGTCCTTTAAGTACAGATCTTTTCTGATGTATAGGATGGCAACTTGTGTAGTGAAGCATGGTGTTATAATATGTGGGTTTACGGTAGATCCTGGCTACATAGCTCTGTTTTTCTATGTTCTTTTTTAACTCAATGTCTAAATACGTAATGGAATTCTCATGATATGTGTGGGTGAACTTGAAAAAACTGGTGCTGCTATTAAGATGTTACACAAAACTCTGGGCTTCGGATACAGTACCCTTAAACAGTATAAAAATGTCATCCAAAAATCTTGTGTACATCTTTATTCTGTCAGACCACTCATTATCCGAAAAAATGTTTTTATGTTCCCAGCTAGCCAGCACCAAATTAGCATAGCTCCCCCCACATGGTGAACCCATAGCTACACCAATTTGTTGTTTGTTAATCGTATTGTCGAACATTACAAAGTTGTTAGTCAGAATAACTTCCATGATTTCTTGAAATAACCTAATTTCTCTACTGTTACAATTTCCCTTAAGAGCACACAGAGATCACAGTCCGTCTGGGGCTGGTTTCTCCCTTTCTCTCCAGATCCCCAGTAAGACTCCTCACTGGCACAGCTATAGGGTACAGATCTCAACCTAGTGGTCAAGCCAAAACCTCCTGCATCCTCTTTGTCCAACCAGTGCTTTGTGTTCCTGCTCAAGTAGCTGACACACATACACTTTGAGATATGAGTTATATACAACACAGATACCCCTGGAGAAGGCTGGCATAGGTTCTCCAGCTATGCCCACTTCTCTCCAGACTATAAGGTAGAAATCACTGCCACCAACCACTAATATCAGCTACTATAAGGCCCTTCCCAAAGGGTGATCAATTTCACTGTGCAATATTACTGTTACCCAAATAGTAAGTGTGACTCAGGGCTAAAGCTATTGGAGTGGCATGGAGAGTATCACCAAATACATGCAATGTACTCTAAGATCTTAACTTATCTCTACACAAAACAGCCACAGTTGAAAGGTTTAAAATTATTTATTTATTTATTTATTTATTTGCAGTTGTTTAACCAGGATAGTCCATTGGGCCTAAAGAACCCATTTTCAATGGAGTCCTGGGGAGAAAAGCTCCACATACAGATTATACAAAGATTATATTCCACATACAGATTATACAAAGGTTATGTTACACACATAGTTTATATGAGAAATTGAAGAAAAAAAACATTGTAGAAATTCTGATTATAAGTTAGAAAAAAATATCAACAAAAACAAGTGATACAGGCATAAAAAAAAAAATTATAAAAATAAAAGCACAAAACCAATCTTATTACTTCAACACAATGACATTACAGAGTTCAAAGATCACAGGAAAATGCTTTAAAATAATATTGTAGAATAGTCTGATATAAATATAGAAAACAGATAGACTAATCTGGCTATTTCTATCTATCTCTAGGAGAAAAAAACAATTTCCTGGCCCAGACATCCTGTATTCGAGCTTGACATCAAACAGTCATACAACGCTTGACTTATCAGCTTTCTTCCTGCAAAGTGCACTGTGGTTACATTTTTGGAGTTCAGAACATATAGTTTAATCATAACACATAGTTCTCTTTACATTTGTAGAACAAGCCTGCGGATTCCATTACTATTTACAATGACATAGAATTATCTACAAAATTCTGTCTAGCTAGGCTGGCATTCTTTACAGTCACCCTAACCCCGGCCCCCACTCCTGTACCTCTAATGACTCCTTCTTCTCACATTGATCATCCCCTCACCCCAATTCTTCCTTTAGGTATTTAGCCATGTACTCATTGAATATTCACAGCATTCTTAACAAAGTCAGTGAATTCCACTCATGGATTGCTCATTATTATCCTGACTTAATAACTCTCACCAAAACTTGGCTTAAAACCCACATCACTGCCAATGCAATTCTTCTCCCTGGATACAATATCTTCCACTTGGACAGGTTCCATAAGAAAAAAAAGGAAGAGGCATTGCTATAATTTATTCTGGCCAACCTAATATGTCCCATTTGTCCATTTCACTCCCCAACTTTCACCCTGCTGAACTCTTGATTGTAAACTGCAAACTTAACAATCGCAAATAAATTACAATTGCTGCTTTTTATATCCCCCCAGGTAATAACATCCCCATTCTTGAACATCTTCTCTCCTGGATCTCTCACTACATATCTTATGAAGCAATAATTCTGGGTGATGTCAACTTGATTGGCAAACCCTGACCATGGACTCCCCTAACTCTAGTATAAATCTTCACAGATTCACACAACTAATCTCAACCCCTACCCACTTTAGCAAGCCAACCAACTCTAGCTCTATTCTTGACTTGATCCTAGTATCTAATCTGAATCTTTACCACAACCCCAAAACACTGCCTGATTCTATAAGTAACCACCTTCCCACCTGCATTCAAAGATACTCCCTTCAACAAATTAGACCACACTAATACAATGTGCCATAGTCTCTCTAACTTCAACCCTGATATGTTCAACAATAGACTCTTCCCCATAAACTGGTCCTTCCTTTTATACTTACCCCTTGAGGATGCCAAACACAATTGTAAATACATTTTCTAGATATGATCAACTCCCTTGCTCTCCTTAGAAAAATCAGACTAAAATCTCTCTTGCACCTTGGCTTTCACAGTCCATTTACTCTTTAATGTACAAGAGGGATAATGCTTAGAAAAACTGTCTAAAAACTAAATTCCCTATCCACCTCCAAACCTATAAAGAACTCTGAAACCTCACTAAAAACTGTCAATAATGATAAGAACAATTTCTATCTAAAGCTACAAGCAAACCACGATAGCAATCCTAAAAAAATCTGGAACACCATTAATAATATTCTTCATCCAGGGAGCCCCAGTATACCTAACCCTTGCCCTGACATCTCTCCCCATAAAAACCACCACTATACTGAACTCTTATTTCATCGACTCCATCAACAAATTAACCCAGAATAATCACACCTCCAGTCTCTCTATCCCCACCCCCCACCCCCGGCCATAAAACCTCCTTCTCACTCAAACCTGTCTCCACTGCTTACATAAAAACTCTGCTAAACAAACTAAAGCCATACTCTTCTATGGCAGATAATCTATAACTCCTCTTCCTAAAGGTTGCTGCTAACTCAATAGCCTACCCTATCTCCATCCTGATCAACCATATATCCAAGAATCTACAGTCTCCTCTATGAAGAAATAATTCTACATTATACCAAGCCATAAAGGAAGGCACTCCACTGACCTCTCAAACTATAGGCCAATAGCCATTCTTTCGCCCCTCTCTAAAATATTTGAAAAATGTATACACAGGCAGCTTCTGGATTGTCTTCTTCAGGAAAATCTACTCACTCCTACCCAACACAGCTTCTGCCCTCACTTTAACATAACTACAGTTCTAATTTCCTACACTCATACTATCTCCCAAGCCAGAGACAACAATAAGCTAGTTTCCTGTCTATTTATAGACTTCTCCAAAGCATATAACAATGTCTCTCACCTCAAGCTCATCAATAAATTGTCTGATCTTAGTTTCTCTAATCCTATTCTTAAATGGCTCCCCAGCTACCTTACCAACATACAGCAATACAGCAGTCCATCAAGTGGCTCTCTTCCTTCTCATCCTTCCTCCTTGTCAATATGGGAGTACCTCAAGGCTCCATACTTGAACCACTGCTATTTAACATCTTCACAAAATGTCTTCACGCTTCCTGCTCTCATTCCTCGCTCATACAATATGCAGATGATTTCACTATCATCTCCACTTCTGATAATCTCTTTCACCTCCACACTTTAACCCAAAACTCTTTCAACTCCATCGGAAATTCATTAACTGACAATCAACTCATACTCAGTCCCAAAAAAACAAACTTTTCTTATTCCTCCTGAAGTCTCTTTCTCATCATAAATCTTCGTTTATAATCACATCTCTTGACAACACTGCAATTAATGTAGAAACACACACCATGCTCCTGGGAGCTATCATTGACAATCAACTTCATTTTGATCTACACATCCAAAACTGCATAAAAAAGACTGACCAAAAACTGGGTTTGCTCTATAGAAACAAATAATTCCTAACCAAGGACTCTAGACACCCCCTTGCCTATGCCTACCTTCTTCCCAGTCTACTTTATGCCTCTCCAATCTTAACCAACTTACAATCCTCTCTAAAGTTTAAGTTTGAACTCACTTATAACAAAGTTGCTAGGTTTGGTGCAAACCACCCCTACAACTCACACCACTGCCTTTCTCTCAAATCCCTAAGCTGCCTAGAATTCCTCCACCAGCTCCTACTAGCTCAATTACTCTTTGCTCATGTCATACTCAATAAACCTACTTTCTGCCCTGCCATCTTATCCCTCATCTCTGACCAGTTTCTCTTGGAAAACTATAAGCCCAAAAGAATAATTGACCAATATCTACAGCTGTGAGTTCTAGTTCACCATCAGACCAGTTGATTGCTGACTCTGCAGTGCAACATGGGGGATGCACTCCTGAGTGTCATCCTTTTGATGAGATATTAAAATGAGACCCCATCTGCATGAGTTGGTGGTAGCTCAAATGAAAGTAAAAGATCCATAGCACCTATCAAAAAGAGTAGAGCTCCTTTATTTATGTATGAAAAGAACTCTTATGTACAGCATACTTACATATTTACAAATATACGAATATTTAAATATACAAATATATTTACACATATTCATAATTTCCTTTATAATCATACTCATTTTATCCCTATTAGACCCCCACTCCTTTTTCCATAACTGCCATCTGATCTTACTTAATACTGTTGCTAAAATCCACTTACCATTAAGTATAATTTCCTTTATTCTTTCATTACATATAAACCATATGACATACAAAACTTATCTTTTCTTTTAACATATTCTTTACTTCTATTCTTATAATATCCTTATTTAATCATATTCATCCTTATTTTATCTACTTCTTTTATAGCTTTGAAAAAACTTCTTTACATAGTTTTGCCCATAATTTTTTTAATATTTTACATTTCAAAATGCATGTTCCATAGTTTCTTCTTCTTGACAATGTAAACATATTCTATCACTTTTTATTTTATATGGCATATTTCCTTTTACTGGTAATTTATCTATTACCAATCTCTACAAAAAAATCTTTACATTCTACTTTCTGATTACTTTCTGGTTACACCATTTGCTTCTTACTTTTATAACTTTAATTTTTTTCATCTGTTTGATTTTCCCATGCTTTTGCATAGTGATATTTATCATTACATTCTTATACCATATTTTTCTTTTTCAAAATCATAATTTTTTTATTTTCCACAAAAAGATTTTTTTCTTGGTAATATTTTGTTTCTTCGTTTATATGCTCTTTTTCGCTTTTACTCTTGTTTACCATACCCCCAAATGTATCATACTTATATTTATACAATTTTACTACTAATCTCTCATCTTTTTCATTTATTCACGTTAACACTGTACAAATTTAATGAAGCAGTATATACCAATGGGTTAATTAAACATAAACCTCCTTCCTCTTTATTTATTCTGTTGTTTTTTTCTCCATTAAATTCTACTTACATCTTTATTGCTAAATTTTATAATATAGTTTTTTAACACAGAAATGTCATTAATTGTAAAATATACCCTCATATTTACTATATCACCTAAACCTTTACTTTTTTCTTTTTCTAAAGCCATCCATATCACCTCTAGACACTCATTTATACATATTATTACTTCCTTTATCCAAATTTTGTTTTTGTGATTATTATGTCATCTACATAAGTTAACAGAACTGGAATTCTTAACCTTTCAGGTGTTACATATCCCATCTCCTTCATTTTGTAATTTATTTCACATAGTGCCACATTTGTAATTAATACAAACAGTATACAACTTATTGGACATCCCTGTCTTACACCACTCTTCATATGTACCTCTTGGCTTAACCAGCCATTTACAAGCATTTTTACTTTATTATTATTATACACTGACATACATAATTTATTAACTTTCTCACTGATATTATATTCTTTCATTGTTACCCATATTATTTCATGTCTAATTATACGAAATGCCTTATTAAGGTCTCCTATCATGATTTTTCCTTCTTCTTTGCTATTCATAATATCATCCGCAATTTCTATAACTATCATTAATAATACTTGACAACCCTTTCCCTTTATACTATATATTCTATCTTTTATAATATTTTCCATTTTAGTTTCAAATCTATTTTGTGTTATTTTCACAAAGGTCTTCTAATCATTATTATTCAATAGTATTGGTCTCCATTTTTTAATTGTCTTCTATCTTCCTTGTTCCATATGAATTTAGGTGTTCCACTACATGATTCTTTATACATAAAACCTTCATTTAACCATTCATTTGAAATCTTTAAAAAAATAAATATTTTTTGCCAGTCCCTTGAATATTTATACTTTTCCTGCCCAATTCTATCTGGTCCGGTAGCCAAATATATATTTACTTGTCCTAATACTTTATCTGTCTCATTTAAATAAATCTAATTTTCCAACTCTTTATTCTATTTTTTTTTAACTTTCTGTTAACGTTTTTACTTTCTATGTTTTTGACTGCCTTCTTTTTTTCTTTAAATGTTTCTTGTATAGATGATACTATACTACTCATAATCTTTTCTTGAGTTCTTTCCAGTTCTCCTTTTACATTTTTATCTCCTTCTCTTTATACTACCATCTTCCTTTACTAATTCATTTAAGTAACTTGATACTTCTCTTTTTCCCACACATGGCAGGTTAAGTTGAATGCCTGCTATCCCACTGGGCTAAACAACAGAGACGATTTTGTAGCCTATTTGAGAAAGAAAGGGTTGAGACATTAATTGGGAATGTCATGTGATTATATCTTTTAGTATTTAATGAATGAAGTGAGAGGTTTTAATTCAGTCTGAAGAAGGCTTCTGTATGAAAAGACGAAAGTGCTTACTGGATTTTTATTGAATTTCTGCATTAAAGCACAGTTTGGTTTATCACTGAGTTTATTTTCATTTTTATTTACTTCTCTTTTTCCTTATAAAAATATTTTTGCTTATATAGCAATTCTTGTATTTTTTCTTGATTTCTTTGATATAATTATTTTTCTTTGTCAAAGTACTTTCTATCATTATGTTCTAAATCTTCAAATGCATCTTTATATGTTCTTTTATATTTTTCTTTCTCTACTTTTCTCACATCATGCTGTCACTGTAAAAACATTTTTTATATTTTTTTCTTAAATATCTTCAACCATTCAGGCCATTTTTATAAAATATTCTCATAGTAATATAATCTTTCCATAACTCTCTTACTAATCTCTTTCCTTCTTCATTCCATGCTTTCTCATTTATACTTTTTATTCATTTGCCTATTTTAATATGATCTTTACATAACTCTCTTACTAATCTCTTTTCTTCTTCATTGCATGATTTCTCTTCTATACTTTTTATTTATTTCCCTATTTTTATTTATTCCTTGTTTTCCTTTATGTCTAGTCATATTGCAAGATGATCACAAAATCCTGTTTCAACTCCTTCACCTTCTCCTATAACTAAACCTTCTGATGCTATAAAATAATCTATTTCAGTTTTATGCATATCCCTTTTGTAAGTCCATGAATTTTTGTCCCAAAGTTTTAACTTACCATGTCTTCTAACATTTTTCTTATATCATTTCCTTTCTTTTTAGGCTTGCATCTTAAATCAAAATTAAAGTCTCCTGTTATTATAATATTCTTATTAATCACTACATAGTCTACAATCTGATGATATAAGCTTTCCCTTTCTTTACAGTCAGGATAAGCATATAATGCTATAATTTTGTATACTTGTTCTTTCCATTTTAAATATATAATGGTTAATCTTCCTATTTTTGTTAAAGTTAAGTCTAATATATTTACTGTATTTCTAAAGAATACAGCTATTACAGAACATCTCTCATTTCCCAAATTCCAGATTATCTTTCATCCTCATAGTTTCTCTGTTTGTAATCTTCCTTCATTTGTTAAAAATTGTGTATCTTCTGATATAATTACATCCACATCACATGTACTACACAATTCCAAAATACCTATTTTTGTACTGCATCTGTAATACTATTCACATTTAAAGAAACCACTCTAAAATTTTAATGTTCCCTTTTCCTTAGATTCGTGGTTTCATAGCTTTGTAGACTACCTTTTTAAAAAAAAAAATCTAGGCATAGTCATTTTCCCTCCTAAAGGTGAGAATCAAACACTGTACCTTGTGTCTGTGAGTCAAACTCCTTAACCATTAAACCAACCCCAGTTATTAGCTGTATATTTTCTTTTTCACCCATTTCATTTCTTTTTTTATTTTGTACTTATCCCCTTAAATTTTCTTTTGTGTTTTACCCCTTTACCAATAGAATTCTTTTTTTCTTTTACTGCCTCCCAATTTATGCCTTCATCATTTATTTCAGAACCTTCCTATGTTCCCTTTATACTTTTTTCTCATCTAATTTTTCTTCTCTTTCTAATGCTTCTAATATTTCTTCTCTTTGTTCATTTTCTTCTTACTTTTTCCTTACTCATATTTTCATTTTACAATCCATCCATAAATGTCCAGTTTTGTTATATTTATAACATTTCAATTCATATGTTTGCATCATTTTCCATTTCTCCACAAATTAACATTTTCTTTTATCATAGTTACTTATCAAATATCCACAAAAACATGCCTTGGGTTGTCCCCATTATTTTATGATACCCATATCCTCCTCTACATTTATCATGCTTGGTATATGCATATGTTTTCTCTTTCTATTTTAAACAGAATATTACAATCCCATCTAACAGTCCATAAACCCCTTTTATCATAAACCTTTTCAATGTCCAGTACTTCTTTACATAAAGTTTTCAACTGTTCTTTCAAAGTCTCTCTTTCCACTTATGTTCGAAATTGTACATGACTTTTCTTTTTTTTCTGTTAAATGCTTTTATCACAAAAGATTCCATGGGTTACAGTCTTTCTTGTTTTCATATTCTCCATGAAAAATTTCCATTGAAAAAGCAGTCTCAAATATAATATCACAAAATGTCTCTTTTTTTAATAAGAATAAATGCTCTTGCCAAAGAAGCTATTAAATTATTCCACACTTCATACTTGTCCATTTCTTTGTCTTCTTTACTTTGAATCCTTACCACATACTTCTGTTTTTCATTTTCTTCTGCCATCTTTTCTATGGCTCTCCCTTAGCCTTTTTGACTTTCACTGCATATGTTTTCTTTCCCGTCTCACCACTGTTCTTCAGGATTGTCTCTGCATCCTTCTTTTGTAGGTTCTCCATAATGTCCCACAAGGAAACCTCTCCTTCATTTTGTGGCTCACTCTACATCACCATTCCTTAAATCATCCCACAACCCTCCTGACTGGAGGGTTGTAATTATACAGCCATCATTTGCTGACTCATCTCCATCAAACATATTTCTTTGAAACATCTCCTCCAAATCTTGCACATGCATTCTCTGGTCTCTATATTTCCTTTCTCCTCCATTTCTCTCACCACTCCATTATCTCCTCTCTCCATCTGCCTCCCTGTTTCTCCAGGCTGCCTCTGTGTCTGGAATGGAAAAAGGAAGTGCTCCTGATAAAAGTGACCCACTTCCAGCAATGAGAAGTAAACATACTTCTCTGATGCCCTGGCCAAACTACCCTTAATAGTATAAATACCAACTTGGTCTCCCCTGAAAAGAGGCTACTAGCATAGGGGGACTAACCTAGTCAACAAAGGAATAATAAATAAATATATAACATCGCATTAGCATTTAGCACAGCCACAGGGACAGCCTACCACCGGGCTATACATTTTCATGTTGCAGTACCATACTAGGCCTGTCATTATATCAGAAATGGTTACCAGGAGTTGTATGTCTCATGTATAAACTGTGGTAACATTTCTGAATTTGGCCCACTGTCTGATCATTTCTTGTAAATACTTATTACATTTTAAATTACAATAAACACAAACAGGTAACATATATCAACATATTAACCATGTGTCTACAGCAAGGCAGTAAATTGTCTTTCAGAACACAGGATATTATAGTAATTATAGAATGCTAACTAATATTTATCTAATAAAGAGCTTAACTTTGTCCTGCATTTAAAATCAGAAGTATGTCTGCTCATTTTTAATATATTAGCTGCTATTTCTTGGTGGCAAACAACAATTATGATATTTATGTATTCAACAAGCAACCAAAAGAGTGGAGTTTTGCAATGACTTTTGTGATCTTGGTAAACACCTGAGATATGGAATGCTAAAAAGAACTAATACATTAGTTGAAATAATCTTTTCTGACAATAAAGTGTACTGGAAAACTTGAACTTGATCACAAAAAGGAAAAATCACCTTACAATTGAGTACCATATCTTCCCAATTGACTTTGACTGGGGATTTACATCTCCAGTAAACAATGTTTTCCTTTTTACGTAAGATTTCAAATTTGCATGGTATAAAAAAGATCTATGTAATAATCTCCATGCAGAATGTTTCTTAAATAATAAAGAGGTAGTTTTATGTGAACATGACAGAATTATATTTTTATCAGCTGAAGTTAATAACAGTTACTTATTTGTGTAGCATAGTCCCAATGATTATTATTTACACAGCAGTTATATCTTTTCAATAATTTGTAAATGACAGATAAATAGGACTTTCTATTACAAATACTGACTTCAAGATTAATTATGGGAGGATATTCTTTCCAATAAAATCCCAAATTAACTTCAGTTTCAGTAGTAAGTATTGCTAAGGTTCTATACAGTAAGCCAATTGTTCATGCTCAACTAAATCGTCTACTTTTAAAACTTTATTTTTTTTTAAAGACTGATTTAAGCAATATAAGTCTCTGTCTTTGAAACCCAATATCTTCTGTAAATCAAAGCTATCCATACAATGAGTTGTGAAGACTATAGATAACCCAGAGCAAAACATGCCTTAGTGTCATTGTATTTATAAACCAATTTTTAAAATATCTTTAAGATATTGATGACATACATGGAATTTTTGGATTATTAAAGGGTTTTATAAAAAATATTTGACATCCTTTACATGTTGTTATTTTAAAAAACAGTGGAGCAAAGTAACATTATTCTCATAACGTATCTAAATTGATTCATGCAGTTTCTTCCAACTGGTCAAATAAGTGGATTTCAACCTATAAGCATCTGTTTAATTACTGAAGCTAATGCATACAAACCAATGTCAGGAAAACCAATGCCTCCTTTCTTCCATCCTCTTGTATGATGAGTTAAGGCTATTCTGTATTTAACAGGGTGCCATAAGAATTTCAGACATGTGCTATTAAATTGCTTAATGTGATGTTTCAAAGGGGGTAAAGACAAGGTTTGTATAATATACAATTTCATCCCAAGTAAATTTATTGTAATGATTCATCAAAATATCTATTTCTTTATTGATTAGTAAAATTTTAGTTTTGGTGTGATCAAATTGAAACCAGATATTAATTCAAAATAAGCTATTTTTATATTAACTAAAGAAGACTCAATGTTACAAATAGTTAAAAGAGTATTGTCTGCAAATAATTTAATTTTAGATAAGTACAGGTCATTGACTTTGAAAGCTGTTATATCATTATTTTTTTTTATACAGTTTTTTACATTGCGTTTTGATATAGTACAGGTTCCTATAACTAGGACAAATAAGAACAGAGAAAGATGACAACCCTGTTTTGTGCATTTGGTGATTTTAATAGATTTTAAAATAAAAGAATCTAGTTTGACATACGAGAAAAAGCATTGATATAAATGAGTTATAAGAGAAATAAACCATTGGGAAAGTTATACATTTCCAAGACTCTAACTAAATAAGACCATTTATTGACTCAATAGCATTGCCTGTATCTAGATCAATTATTGCTAAAACTTTGTTTTATTATTAGCACAATCAGTAAGACTAATAATTCTATTAATATTGTCCTGAGTTTGTCTATGTAAAATAATACCAGTCTGATCATTATGTATTATTGTAGGGAGAATGTTTGTTAATCTGTTGGCTAAGATAGACTTAAAAATATAATCAGCATTTAACAAAGGGATGGTATGTAAAAAGAATAGACAGAAGAGTCTTTATCTTGTTTTAGTAAAGGAGAAATCAGTGTGTATTTCCATGGAGAAGGGTTAAGCAAGGTATATCTAACTTCCATAAATATTTAAGATGTAGAGATAAAGCATCTAAAGATAACAGCTAATATAAGTCAGAAATAATACCACAGTTCCCAGTGGCTTTATTCTTCTTATTATCTTTTTAATTTGATCTTTAATCTCTACCAATTTCTACCAAAGTAATAGGTTTATTTAATTTATTAACCTCTTTCACCAGTAATCTTTTATGAATTTTATTAGTTAAGAAAGTTTAAAGCATTCTTTCCTACTCCAGGCTAGTACCCTTGGTATTAATGATTTCATAATAAGTTTTAAAATACTGCAGAATCTTCTCTGTATCAATGAACTTTCTATTACTCCTGGAAGAAAGATGGAACTAACATGATTAGAGCTAGTTACCTTTTTTATCTAAGAGCTAACATATGTAAACCTCTAGGCATTAAAGAATATAAATGTAATTTAATTTTCCAATCCAACTGAAACCTTATATTGTACAATTTTCTGATATTCAAAGATCAAAGATTTGTTTCCTTACTGTATTCTTAACTTTAATTTATCAATCTTATCTATAATTCAATTGATGATTTATTAGATTATTTTCCTTTATTATAATTCCACATTAATATTTATTATAAAACGATAATAACTGATGTGGACAAACACACATACACACACACACACACACACACACACACACACACACACACACACACACACACACACAAAATAAATATGACTAAGAAAAGTAACTAAATCTATATTATATATAAAAAGAATCCTTATAGAACATATACCTTAGCTAGAAGCACCATCCGAACTAACTTTCTAAGCTGGTGAGACATGAAAACCAAAATGGAAACTTGCCAAGCAGTATGAAAACAATTTTAAAAATGAAATTAAGATTACCAACAAAGCACAAAATAACCAGTATTAGAAGTAAAATCTGGACTTAAAACACAGCAAAACAAAATGAATAAATAAGAGTACATAAGCATAATAAACTCTTCTTCTTTTAAGCAGGTACAGTAAATAAAATATATGCATTAATTTCTCCTTGGCATTCCTAACTATTAAAATAGGAGTATATAGCTCTAATATTAATGTTAAAATAGCATTTATATGCAGTTACCTTTTATAATAACATACGAGAGTATCCCAAGCCTTATAAATGTACATTCTACCATGTTTATGAATTATAATCAACTCATATATGCACCATACAAATGTAAAGGTACCATTATAATATGTAAATGATTCAATTCTGGGTTTCAAGGAGAGTGAGAAGGACATAAATACTGAAAAGGGTAGTAAGCAGAGTACAAAGTGGACATACAAAATATAAATAAAAACATCCCAGCTGGAAATTGAACTAGAAACCATTAGCTATGAAAAGTTAATATTAACACTATATGAAAAAATATCATGATTAGCCAACCTGAATAGGTAGATAGATAGATAGATAGATAGATAGATAGATAGATAGATAGATGGATAGAGATATAGACAGATAGATATGTATTTATTCCCCTTAACAATAAATAATCACATCTGGAACAGAATAAAATATGCATGACCATATATCTACATTATCCCCAAACAGTCTTCATAATCTTTTCAAGGTATTTGAACCTCATAAATAGATGCAAATTAAATGCTAAGGAAGACATTCAGATTTACTCAAAAAATACAAATATGCAAGGAAATATGCATGCAGAGATATTAATCCATTTAAATGTAATACCATTAAACAAAGTCATGAGATTAAGTGAATTTTAGTATAAAGTAATTATAAGTTATCAAAAAAAAAATACCATCTCATCCATCCATCCCTCAGAACCATTCTGAAAGCCTTCATAGACAAATGCTGGCTCTGTTCTTGCTCAACATTAGAATAAACTATATTTCTAAATGTTAACAAATACATATCCATAACTTACATCTCCTTATTCTCCCTTATTCACTCACTTCCTTACTTCTAACAATTTCTTTCTCATGGCTTTATCTCTAAATCTACAATGTCTGCAATGTCTGCTTTTCTCTCACTTCACATTTAATTCCTGTTTGTATTGTGCTAACTTACCTTTAATTTCTCTATAAACTGACTAAAATTTCTCTAAATATTAAATCATTGTCATACAACTTATATCTGTACTTAAATAATGCTTTCTTTTTATGTCTAATTTGGTATAATTATTTAAACTGGAGATGCTTTTTTGTATTATTTTTGAAAATTGTAAAATTATAGTTCTTAAAATGTTATGTAATACTTTGGAGCTTTTCTATGCGGGCCTCCACTGTAAATGGGCTCCTATCCAGTCAGACTTTCCCAGTAATGAAATGTCAAAAAGGCAATAAAGTATATATCTAATAATATGTGGAGGTGATAAATAACAGAGTATTCTGTGGCCAAAATAGACAGAGGAATAGAATGAGATAAGATGGAGTAATGAGCAGGAGGGAAAATTAAGGACACCAAAAGAGAGACGATTATTGCTAGAAAGATGAGAATGTTATAGAAGGACATGTGAGAGAAAATAAATAGTAATTATAGGCTGAAGAGGTAGAAGGGCATATTTTAATAGTATGGTACCATTAAAATGAGAGATTCTTTCTGATGTTATGTCATTACTATCTGCTAAAATCTGGAGGTGTTAGTGAATTCAGAGTGAGAAAGCCAAGCTATAGTGAGTAGATGGTCATACATCTGTTCTGAGGTTCAGTTCTATACTTTTGTAGATTTGTCTTGAAGTTGGAAAGGTTGTGAGTATGTTTAAGGGATAAGGGATGGGCTATACAGCTGAAATAGAATACTGCTGATAGATGTGGTTTGTAGGAAGTGAGGTGAATTTTGTTTACAGATTGAATTGGACTAGCAAGGTTGCAGTTTTCTGGCCTAGGTATAGTCACAGCTCTTCTAAACACAGGGTAGAATAATTATATTTACCATTTTGCATCCCTGCCAAGCATTATGCATTCTATGTATAATTGTTGAAGACCACAGAGGAAAGTAGTGAAAACTTCAGTTGCAAACTCCTTATAATTTTTATATCTTTCATAGAAAAAGTTTACACATTTTTTCATGTCACTGAGATACACACATATAGGAGTTTAAATCACATATTTTAGCTTCTTTGTTTTTGCTGCAGGCTTTGCAGGACTTAAGTGCAGCTTATATTTATGTTACATTTTGACTCAGAAAACCTTGGCAAACTTATTTTCAGATATCACAACATAGGTTCATAGGTTCATACTAGGCTATCTGCCCTAGGGCATTTATAAGCCTAGCCAGAGTGTGTATGGCTTTCGCCACCCATTTTATATTAATTTTGCTATGCCCTTTTTCAAGGTTAGTATACTGTGCCTCTGTCTAACAGTGACACAGAAGTGATACCCGGGGTAAACCTACGATCTCCCATCCACTCATCAAGATTCCTCTTGAAGAGAGTCAATGAGGGACTCTGCCTAACCTGGATTGGGATTTTATTCCAGAGTGAAGGGAGTCTCTGGGTTATGAATCTGTCCCTCCAGTATGTCCTATTTATTTCAGTGCTGAGGTTTAAGTCCCTCGAGCACGTAGCTCGATGGGATTTGGATTTTCTGAGGAGCAGCATGTCCATTAATTCCGGGTTGGACATGGCTTCATACGTCAGGCACAGATCGCCTCTGAGCAGGCAGTATGCCACTGAGTAGAGATGGAGTTTCTTTAACCGGGCAGCATACGGCATCTGTTTGAGCCCCTTGATCCTCTTGGTGAGGTACTTTTGGGGTCTTTCCAGTTGCTGCAGGTGTCTGGTAAGGTACATCCCAAAAGGGGCATTGTACTCAATTATGGGCCTGATGAGGGATGAGTAAAGAGGCACGATGACCTCCCCTGATCTATTTGTGAATCCCTTCATGATTAGGTGGGCTATATAAAATGTTTTTCTAACCACTTTGGCTACGTGGTTGTCAAATGACAGATTGCTATCAACTTGGGTCCCCAGGTCCCTAATTACGTCTTCTGTACTTAATGGATTACCACCTATGTGGTAATTTGTGGTCACTTTGTTTTTGCCAAAGGGGATGACTATACACTTTTTGGCGTTTAGCTTGAGGCCATGGCTCTGGCACCAGTTGTCTGTTTCTATGAGGCCCTTTTGGAGGATGCTTGTGTCAGCTGGAGAGTCTATTATGGCACCCAGTTTGCAGTCATCTGCGAACTTGGTTAGCCACAGTCTTTCCATGTTGGCCTGTACCTCCGAGAAATATATACCAAACAAGAGAGGTCCCAAGACTGAGCCTTGTGGGATGCCACTTGTAACTGGTTTGGAGTCTGACATGGCTCCAGCTATTCTAACCATGTGGGTTCTGTCCTTGAGCCAGTTTGCAACCCATCTAGTGACATAGGGGTTTATATTTAAGCTGGTGAGCTTATCCATAATGCCCGAGTGGGGTATTGTATCGAAGGCTTTTGCGAGGTCCAGGTAGGCTGTGTGGACCACCTTCTCCTTGTCAATGGCCTTGGTGACTGTTTCAAAGAAATCGACCAGGTTTAAGAGGCAGGATCTGCCCTTAACAAAGCCAAACTGGGTAGGATCCAGTGTCTGTAGGTCCCCAATATCTTTATTTATAAGGTCCATGATGATCCTTTCCATAGCTTTGCAGACCAAGCTAGTGAGACTTATGGGGCGATAGTTTCCAGGATCCGTTGAGGCACCACCTTTGTGGAGAGGGACCACTGTTGCTGCACGCCACTCTTTGGGTACATATCCTGTAGTAAGGCTGAGATTGAACAGTAGTTTTAGGTTTGGGTTTAGCTCTTCTTGGAGTTCATGTAGGACACAGCCCGGGACACCGTCTGGTCCCATTGATGCTGTGTTTCTTGCTTTGGAGAGGGCAGCTCTTACCTGAGCATCTGAGATGTCAGGGGGGCAGCACTCTGCTGGGATAGATATTAGCCCTTTTGGTGGGGAGGGGGGGTTTGCGCTGAACCTGTCAGCTAGGATGTTGGCAATATCTGTGGGTTCGGTGTAAAAACCTCCCATTCCCACAATGCATCATATATACATACATAAAAACATCTATATTTATGTATATGTATATACTGTATATATATATATATATATATATATATATATATATATATATATATATATGATATAACAGATCTACTTCCCTCCATATTGCTATATTCCTTAAATAATACTTGTTTGCAGACACTTTCAAAAGAAACATTTAAAAAATATTACATTCTGATATTTTATGAAATCTTAGTTTCATTTCCCTATTAACAGGAGACTTCAGGAACCCTTCTATGTATGTAATGAGTAAAACATACTTCTAACATTTCCAACTGTAATGCCATAGTCTTACTATACAAATGCTCATTTATCCTTTTACTTTTGTTTTGGTGTGACAGCAGTTTTCCAGCTGCCTTTCCCAGCATAATTCTTTATGGATGAATAATTTCCCTCCATTTTTTTCTGTATTGGTGCTGGTGCTTTTGTTTTGAACATAAGCAGTAATCTGTAGTCTCTTATAACAGGTACTAAAAGTATGTTTATCATGACGATTTAATGCCAAATCTGGTATTATTATTGTTATTATTTTTATTACTGTCATTATTATTATTATTATTATTATTATTATTATTATTATTATTATGTACTTTTTAGCAAGATTGCATCTGTCGGTTCTTAATATTAAATCTATGTTCAGATATGAAATTAGTTTAACAGTTTTGAGTGTGCTCGAAATTTGGTAGGAAGTTTCAGAAGCACTTGTGAGTGCTGTTTTGTCCCACAGGAGAGAAATTCTTGCAGGTTTAAGATTTTTGGAAATCAGGCAATTGAAAAAACTAAACTTGCTACCTTTCATTTTTTCTGGAATACAGTATATTCTTAGATTATTTCTTCTTTCTCTGTTTTGTAGGTTTTTCTTATCTAACATCCATGTGTTTTGCTTCATTTGGAATTTAGTTTGTAATTCTTCTTTATAATTTTTCATCAATGTCTTGTAAGTGGTAGTTTCTTATTTTTTTATTATTTAAGATCCTTGCTGCTGTACTGTTTCTTTTAATATTTCAGTTAGTTTACTACAGTTTTCTTGTTCTGAGTCCATTTTAGCATTGACATTTCCCATTTTTTAAGAATGGCTATCATGGAGTAAATTGTTTGAAGTAAAGATAATAAAATGTACAAAGTCACAAGTTTCAAATTGTGATGAACATTTAGTGTACAAGTACTTCTAATAGGCCCTGTCTCCCCCTTCCCTAGTAGTTTAGAATTTTCTTATCAGATTATTCTTATACTTGCAGAGCTTTTGTGCCAAGTTTTTCACTTGATAACCATCTTGGATCTCTTTGTCACTTTGAAGGTAATTTCTAAGGCAAAAGTTTTGTCATTAATATTAAATACTATACTGGCCATGATCAGCTTTAACTTTGTAACAAGAACAAGGCCACTACAAAATCAAGCTACAACTTAACACAAACTCCCTCTTTAGATACTGATGAATTGTATGTCTCACACACACACACACACACACACACACACACACACACACACACACACACACACACACACACATATGCACCTTTATCATGTGACCACATCTCTTAGGCTGAAAGCATATATTTTTTGATTGGGTTAACTCTGTGTAGATGTATGAAATCCAGTATAGTACATTACAGCTCACAGTACAAAATCTGTTATATCACATCGCTGTGCACAGTATAATAACTTATCATTGGAATCACTTTCTAAAGACGTTAATCATTGTATTTTTTATCATTTCTTGTTTCATGTAAAAAAAAACTCCTACTAATGCGCCACACCAACTCTCATTACAACTATAATCAAACTCCATAGCACTGTACATGCTTTCTCCTCTCAAACACCTACTGTTGCAAACTCTCCCCACTGACCTAAAGGAAATCAACACTCCATGTTCACAATGCAAGTCAAAAAACATTTCTTCATTGAAACAAATGCTCCTGCTTCAAAACAGTACTTGTCCCTTTCTCCTTTCCACTTTTGTTCTCCCCTCGCAGAATTACTGAAGGTTCTCTCACTTTAGAAACTGATGTAAATATTATACATTACACTCTGCTTGTTTACCATAATGTACATATACACTTTTTCTATGTAACTAATATTAACTACTCTGTTGTCTACTGCATTTGGTGCCTTTTGTTTGTGAACTGTTTTGTATTTAACCTGAACTGAGCTAGTAAACAAACAAATAACTATATTTTTAGCCTGTTTTTAAATGTATGGTTTAAAGCGAGTGTTGTTTTCAGATACATATATCTATACATGTGTGGCCTTACTTTAATTCAATATGCTCCTTAATGCTGCACCTCCCCCAGTTACATTTTGCAGAAAAACAATTCTGCATTATAAAATAATTGAGGAAGGAAAAACATATTCTTAAATAGTTTTAAAAGTACTGGAATGCTAACTATTGATGGCTGTAACACTTAATGATTCAAAAATGAACTTCAGGCCATCAGCTACATGTAGAGTACAATAACCTTAACAACTACAGTTCTTAAAGCAGACATTAGTCTGTATGACACCCAGTTCAAGCATCTCTGCAAAGAGTACTATGCTGATGAGTTCCAAAACTGCAAGAAAACAGAACCACAAAGGAATGATGTATACACAGTTGCTTTTAATCATCACCATTTTGATAAACACTTAAACCAACCACCCATTTGATTAAAGGAACCATAAGTAGTAAATTCCAGTAGCACTTTTGTTTTCTTGTTATTAGTGCAAGTTAGTGATAGAGAGATCTAAAACAGGCTTGCTCAGCATGTCCTAGACATCTTGTATGAAAATGTACATTTCTGTGACCAGTCAGGGGGATATTATGGACAAACAATTGGTACCTATTTAGCAAAGTTAATCACTGAAGACTGCAGGTAGCAAACAATATTGTCAAATATGGTGTTGGGTTCCCTGGGGGCTCTATTAGATCATCTTCCCCATCTTCTCAAAGATCCAAAGCATAGTTATTTATTAAATATTCCTGTGGAACAAAAGTTGTATAGCCTAGGTGCAACAAAACAAATCACCTTTTGGCTTGTTTGTTCAGTGGAAAGGGCATATATTATTTGTTTTAGAGGCAAGCCTCTGTTTATTTTATGCTGTCAGTAAATAAGATTATGCCACTGTACTATGAAAGTGGTACAATTGTGCCACACAACTTATACTGATGTCACAGAGATATTTAAGAGGAGATCTTACTCAGGTATATAGGGCATTTTGAGAAATACCACTGGGAATGTTTGGGGTTTTCAAAGAGAAGTAGACAAGCATCGAACAACCTGTATAGGAGATTATAAATGAATAACAAATGTGCTAATTGGTTCTCTGAAGAATAGCTGACACCTGGAATACACCATCAGATTATAATTAAAGCAATCCCTAGTTTAGATATTTTTAAGAGCAGCTTGGACACTTGCTATGGTCATGACTGCTTTGGTGTTTTGACCAGTTATAAGGACATTATTGCCCATACCCAAAATCTCTGCACGCATACATATATATCATCATGAGCAGCATGAGAAGTTGACAGAGAAATCTGGAAAGCTAATTAGAATTTTAGACATACAACAGGCCTAAGAAAAAATAATAAACAAACTGTAGTAAGGGTTGGTGTTGGAGTTCCTGCATTGCAGTTTCTAGGTGAGTCAAATGTTGTAAATGTGAAAAATACAATAATACAGGGAATTCTGCATTTCTTTCCTACATTAACTTCAACACATTGCTGATTTACTTAAATATTTTCATAACTGCATACCTTTCAACTGTAACTTATTATGAGAAACTTTCCTCATTTTGAATCTACAATATTCTCTGTTCCATGCTGTTCCACATGAGAATGATTTGGCACATAGTTAAAATTTTTTTAAAGAAATGTCTATGGTAAATAATGATGAATAATGCAAAATCATATTATTTCAGCAAAATAACAATTTTTAAGTATGAAGAAACAAGTTATTTTACAATGACTGACCATTAACATTCAAAAACGTGCACACTAATTGGTCAGCCCAACCAGCGTGCCCGCTGTAAAATCTAGCATATACCAATAGAAAAAAGTCCAGTCACCCAGACTTTCTTCTATTAATATATGCTACAGAGATGCTAGTTTTCTAATCTTTTAAGAAAAAGCTAACTTACATATCTGACTTCAGAAGTACAAGAAAGATGGGACAAAGAAAATACAAGGACAAGCAGGTACGTTATGCAAAACTAGAGAAACATACCCGATTATCCTTGCATTTTCTATACCTTGTCTCTCTCATAAGTCTGAACTGTTCCAGATTTCATATTTTTTTAATTAAAACAAAAGCAGATTCCAAGATGGCCGCCAGCTAGGAAGCACACTTCTCAGACAGCTCCTGACAAAAAGTTATAATCTAACCCAATCAGGGCTTCAGCACCTCTACTAACTCATCACAAATCAAGAAATACTCTACTATACTGGATACCAAAACATCTTTTCGGAAGATTTTGTAAAATATACAGAATTTATATACGTATCTGCGAAACCACATGTGCTGATAGGGGAATATCTGCAAGAAGTTCAGGCCTCACTGATAAACTACAGGAATCCACAGAGAAAATAAAAAACTTTGATAAATATAGTAACATGGACTCAATGGATGTTCAAACATCAAAAACAAGATTTTCACAATTAGCTTCACCAGAGAAAGACGTCTGTACAAAGAGACAAAAAAACTGCAAAACAGCAAACAGATCTACAGAAGCAGACTGCCAGAATGAAGACTGAACAATCCTTTTTAATGGAAGAACTCAAAGGAGCTCTAACTCCTTTGCAGGAAGAAATACACTCCTTTTCTACAAAACAAAATGCTTTTGGAAGTACTTTAGATCAAATATTATCTAGGCTACAGAAAAATGAAGAGAAAACTATAGAAAATGAAACCAAAATAGAAGAAATCAGAAGAAGTACTAATGCCACAGAAAAAACAATGTCTGAACTGCAACAAAAATAATAGCTCTAGAAGCAAGATCTAGAAGAAACAATGTGCTTATCAGGGCATCCCTGAATCATACGAACAAGCTTTTTGCATACTGCAATAACAGAAATCTTTGAAATACTCTTGGACAAAAATGCTGCAGTACAAAACTTTGTAATAGTGAGATTTCATAGAGCATTAAGAAAATCTCAAACTCTTAATGCCCCAAGGCAAGTATATGTGAGATTACTGAATGCAGCTCATGCTAACATGGTTTTACAAGCTGGCAAAACTAAAAAACAAATCATTTGAAAAAAACAATAAAATAGCAGTTGCACAGGACTTACCCTTAGCTATCAAGCAACAGAGACAAATTCTATCACCTTTCTGTGCGTACTTAATAAAAAACAAAATAAAGTTCCAAATGAAGTAACGAAGTATCCTGCTTCTCTACAATTCCAGTACAAGGGATCTGCATACCAAGTAAAAGTAAAGAAGAGCCAAACTCAGCTTTCTTAAAAGCATGCAATGAAATCCCTCTAAAACAACCAGGGAAATGTAAGTAACATTTATACTGTTCTTATCAGCATTTAAAATGCATTTAAACTGTAAAAGACCTTAATTCCAATGAAATATGGGTGTCACTAGTATTTAAATGCATTATTTTGAAGTTTCTGAAGATTCTTTACCTTTATATTGTAAGAAAAAGTCTCCATGGGCTTTATTTTCCATTGCAACATTCTAAAGCCATTTTTCCAGGCAGCTGATTCTCATCAGACATCCCATGACCTTTGACCTGGCGTCACACATGTTAATTATCTTATTCAGTGATGTCAAAGCCAATTCCAGTCTATGGCAGCCAAGAAGTCCCAAAAAGAAGCAAGAACCATGTGAATGTATTAAGACATCCAATAGCTCGACCAGATTGCCATCCAGGAAGTAAACTGCAGTATTACAAGGCTGAAAATCGAGAGGCATCTATTCTTCTTGAAAAAGAACAATTCATTGCTCAAAAAAAACACAGGTACTGCAAACTTCCTTAATTCACTAACTGTAAGCCTTTAAAAGCAGTTATCGAAGAAGAATATTTATGTAATTACTGGCAATTGGATAATGCAAAAGAAGAAAGCAAGTTTTAAACAAGAACTGAATAAGAAAGCTAAGGTTAAAGTGATCCCTCCAGAATAAGATGGCTTATGAAGAAAGATGCACTACAAGCTTGGACTTGGCTGATATACTATTGTAAATAACAAATTACTTTATGCTCATTCATCAGGTTTTTTTTTTCTCTTTCATTGGGCTAGTATTAGTCAGAATACCAGAGAAGATCAAGTAACATTTTGTGTACTAGATGCATTTTAATATGAAGCATATAGTGGAGATATATCTTGATTTTTTTTATATGCTTATATAGGAGGAACATAAGAAGGGTACTTATAACATATACTCATAATATATCTGCATAATACAATATGTAGTAGCAGAGTCCGTTGTTCTACTAAAAAAAGTTCTAATGTCTGAACTATATATCACTCAACAGAAGGATTTGTGATAAAAGATATTTAGCCACATGGTTACATCTATAAAGTTATATATATATATATATATATATATATATATATATATATATATATATATATTGAAATATGACATTACAAGCCACAACTTACCCCTACTGCTTAATTGGGTTAATAACATCTATATTTGTTATCTCATTTAAGCTGCTGTTTGGGTGATGTTTAACCTAGCAGTGTTGTGATGTTTTTTGGAATGCAAAATATTAACTGTAAGATAGTTAAAATTGTATATAGGGTTTGCTTTTTCAATTCTAGAATGATGTATATGTTACTTGTTTACTGGATCAACCTTTGTCTTTCAGAAGATAGTGGTAAGTGGTCAGGCACTAAGGAAATTCTGAAAGAGAGTTATGTCACCTTCTCATCTCATGCCATTATTTCTCAACACACAGTAACCTTTACTCAAAATGCTTTGATGAAGATCCCCCATAACAGACATAGTTAATTCAGGTACAGGATTATCTAAAATAATACTCACACAAGATGATTAACATAGCCTCATGGAATGTAAATGGCTTACAGGACATTAAGAAGAAAAAGCTAGTTATGCACCTCATAAACAAGTCGAAGACAGATATAACTTTTTTGCAGGGAACTCATATGACTATGGAACAATGGGACAAGGGAACAGAAAAAAACACTAAATGGATTCAGAAAATAATAGCAGCTGGGGACAGTACCTCATCAAGAGGTACAGCTATAATAATTAAGAAATCTTTTAAAGGGAACATCATTAAACATAGTTGTGATACTAAAGGGAGATGGTGCTATTTCACGTTTGCTTCCAACATCCAAAAAAACCTGTATTACTTTGTAATGTTTATGGTTCTTGTAACTATCCAATTGATTTCATAATAGAAATTTATAACTTACTAAATAACCACCCAGATCATCTGATTATAATTGGCGGAGATTGGAATATAACAATTAATCCACTCAAAGATAGATCGAGTAAAAATTATACTCAATCACCCCAAGCCACAATGTTGTTATCAGAACTAATTGAAGATTTCAACCTAACAGATCCCTTTCAACTTAACAACACAGACAGTCTAGGTACCAGAGACACATATTTCTTCCCATACCATAAATCCTGGTCTAGAATTGACCTATTTCTAATTTCTCAAAGCTTTGCTCATTATGATGTACAGTATAACTCAGAACCTGGATCATTATCAGACCATTCAAAAATAAATCTAATAATAACACAAAATAAAACTGTTTTTACTACACACATTACATTAAACTGGACATTAAACTCAAACCTATTAAAAATTAAAGACGTGGAACAAGAGATTATAAATTCTCTTATGCACTTAAATGAAAACTTTGCAAACAGTGATATCCCTTTGGATATTTAATAGGCAGCCTTTAAAGTTGCAGGTAGGGGTACCCTCATCCAAAAAGCTTCATATTACAAAAAAACAAAGAAGGGAAAATATAAGTAAAATAGAAAGTAAGCTAAGACATTTTGAACTTGAACTACAAAGAAATTGCACTCTTACTACTGAAAAACAAATAGCAAGTCTACAGGAACAGTTAAATGAGATTCTAATGCAACAATATACATTTACAGAACTTAGAATGCTACACAAATATGCAGAGTGGGAGCAAATCCCTTCCAAAATGTTAGCAAGACTTATCAATGTAAGGAACACCACTTGTAAAATGCAAGAAATAAAATGTAAAGACAATACTTATAACTCTGATATTGAAATAATAGGGATTTTTGTAGAAATATTTCAAACCATTTATGGTCCACAAGATCATATTAATGACAACCTATTCCAAAACTTTGTGAATAACTTAGAATTCTCTCAGGTTACTAAATCTCAATCTAATAATCTCAAAAGCCCATTAACAGACGAGGAAGTAAGTAAGGCTATTGGTAAATTAAAACATGGGAAAGCTCCTGGTCCTGATGGGAATTTTATAAACATTTTAAGCAACAAATAACACCAATACTTCGAAAATTATACAACTATATAATAAAAGTTGTGATATCGGACCTTTATCTGAACAACTTCAAAACCATACTTATCCCAAAACTGAATACAGATCTCACAAATCCGAACAACTATAGACCTATAGCTCTGATAAATTTGAATATTAAGATATTTTAACAATTTTAGCACAAAGGATACAGAAAGTAGCCCCAGTCATAATACCACCTGAACAGCTAGGCTTTATGAGTCAGAGACAAGTAAAGGACAACACATTAACCATTGATGCCCTAACCACATATGTGCCAAGGACAAATCCCCTAAATACACATTATCAGTGGATGCAACAAAAGCCTTTGAAAGAGTCAATCAAAAATTCCTCCTCTTTGTACTTTATCAATTTGGACTCCCAAAAGAATGCATAACAATGATTAAAACATTATATACTAAAGCAACTACAACACTTTATATTAATAAGAACACTTCTAACCCAATACAAATAGTTAACAAAACCAGACAGGGATGCCCACTCTCACCAAACCTGTTTAATTTTTATATAGAAACATTGCTACTGCAAATTACCCAGAAAACATGCCATCATCTTATTTCTGTATCAAAAACTCAAATAAAATACATAGCTTTTGCAGATGATCTCAATATTTACTTTCAATATCCCAATACTGATTTAAATAAAATCCTGTCATCCATAGATAAGTTTTCCATGGTATCCAACTATGAAATTAATCCTAAGAAGTCAATCATTTGTCCAATTAACCCACTGGGACATAAAGAATTTTACTTTCCAGAGACTAATGTTAAAATATTTAGGCATACATTTTAACCATACACAATCAGATATGTTCAATAATAATATAGGTAAAATGTGGTCAAATATAGAAGGTAATATTAGTAGGTGGGAAAAGCTTAAATTATCTACCTTATCAAAAGCTTCAGTTATAAAAATGAACATATTGCCTAAGATTTTATACCATCTGAATGCCACTTTCATGAAAATTCCAGTTACCTTCTTCAACAATATAAAAGTTCGACTGGCAAAGTTCATATGGTACCCAAAAAGTGCAAGAAATAGGTATAATAAGCTAATACCCACAAAAGAAAAAGGAGGCCTAGGCCTTCCTGATTTTCAGTTGTTCTATGAAATTATTAACGTAAGTCACATCATGCAGATAGCAAATCATGACTCATTAGGAAATGAATGGTACTCATTATAGATTAAATTATGTCACTGGGATATTATAATTTATAAAGTTAATCCAAAAACGATTCCCTTCTTAAAACAAGAAACTCATAAGACAATAAAAATTCACCCAATCTTAATAAACAACTGTGAAATTTTTAAGAAGCTACTGATATCAAAAAAATTAAGACACAATTACACTTTTGCAACCAATACATAACAACCCAGATATAAAACTAGCAAACACTATGGTAAATCTAGATAAATACCCTTTAATAAAAAAATATACAGTATGGGATTTTTACCAATTAAAAAAACTTCCAATGGAAAATATCATGAAACTAATTAAAGCTAGCAATAAAAATAACCTGATAATTAAAATATTATACTTAGTAAGTATGTTTAACCAAAGATATCAGTGTAGTCGAGCAAGATGTCAATTTAGCACAACAAGTTCTAAAATTGCTCTTAAGTAAAAAGAAAATGATATCAAATATATATAGATCAATAGCAAATATTAAATATCAAAGTACTATTCTTTTTTCAAAGTTTTGGGAAAGAAAAGATAACACCATAACAGACAATCAAAAGGAATTAGCTATTAGAAATACTATGAAACTGACACCATACAAAAAGTTAATATATACACAGATCATGATCTTCAACAATGCCTAGCATACACCTGTCCACCTTAACAAATTCAATCCATCCAAGTCACCCTATTGCTCCTTCTGTCCTAACAAAGAGGCAGATATCCTCTACATCTTTTGGAGCTGCAAAACAGTTTATAAACTATGGTGCTCACTAAGATTCCTTTTAGAGAAATCAGGGTATCCAAAATTCACGTTGTCATGGGAGACAGCTATACTGCATATATTCAAATGCAATAATAATAATTTCTCTAAACACATTATAATAACACTATGCACCCTAGTAAAAGCTTACATAGCAAAAAACTAGATAGACAGATCAAGACTAACCTGGTCAGAATACAAAAGCATGCCAAAAAAACATATATGGGCCAAGAAGCCTTATAAAAAAAGTCAGAAGAACCAAACCTCCTGTCAAAGGTACTGCAAAGCATTAATTGATATTCTGTCATAAACAGTATGTTAAATACTAATTATATAAGGATAGTAAACACATCACTTTGTTGAGATTAGTAACCACAATAATTAAGGTGACATATTTGTATATATGTATATAAGGTTTAGTAGAGTAGATTATCATTATATAGGTTGATGTTATACCTCTAATATTGCTTGCAGTTGTAAAATAATGTACAAGAGAACTGCTATATGATAAAAGTTATTGGACTAACATAATATAACCATATCCTTGTAGTAACACAAATGGTAATTCTACCTAATTTGAATTTTAATGGGTAAAGTGGGCAAAAACTATTATTACTTGCTTATGGTATGCACTCTGTAACATCAACTGTACCACATTTATATGTATTGTTTATCTTTTTCTGCATATTTTGTGAACAAATATTTAATAAAAAGAAATTTGATAAAAAATAAATAAATAAAATAAAAAAGCAATGGAGATCTTCCTTTCTCCATTGCTTCCTTTCCACAGCACTGATGTACTGTGTAAGCATGGGAATGTAAATCCCATATACATGCACAGTACATCAAGAAACTAAATATTCAGTATTTGATGGCCCACAAAAACTATACTGCATAAAAACCAAGTGTTTTGCATATTCCTAACAGTCAACCCTGAGCTTCATTCCACCCTTAAACTATTTGAGCAGGTTTCTGAAATGGACATTAGGTATTTGAGAAATTCTAATCCCCCACTTTCTTGGCACAATCTTTCTAAACAGCAGCATGATATGTTGAAAGACTTACAAAGAGAAAACAATCTGCGATTTATGTGCCCAGATAAATGGTAAGGTTTAGTAGTCATGTATCAGTTAGACTACAAGCAACATATGTTTAATCTGTTGTATGATAGTGCTTATACAGAAGTATCTATTAATGAGATACATGTTGTATACCACAAAATTGATGCTGTTTTATATGACATGCTCATGCAGGGTGAAATCCAATTGGATGAATTCAAATTTTTGTCTGTTAAGGAACCAAAAATTTCAGCAATATTTGGCATGCCCCAAATCCATAAAAATGCTGATTGCCTACCTTTTTGACCTATTTTTGATATGGGCATGTTAAAAACAAGTTTTATAGTACAATACATTGACAAAATGTTGAACCAGGATGTTTATAGTATCTATCATATTTGCAAAGACTGAAAAATAATGAGAGGTCTAGCCACGATGATACACTCCAAAGAATCTCTCAAAAATCTCAAGCTCCAAGATAAAATCCAAATACGATTTATTGAAGTACAAAAAAGATGAGCACTTTCGCGTAGTGTGACCTACGCTTCATCAGATAACATGCAGTAAACTTCTTTGCATTTAAATACTCATATGCGCGGGAAAACTCTTCCAAATAAATCAATTAGTCAATTAAAAAACAGCTGATTTCATTGTTATACATATGTATCTTACTTAAAAAACAATACTCTAGGTATCAAAATGCATATATAGATAATAAGCAATAGAATAGGTAATAGAATGAATAAGCTGTTATATTGATCTGTTGTTTGGCGTTACTTAGTCAAACCTCCTTATGAATGGTTAGTCACTAGAATCCAATACTAAAGTTATATAAATATAAAATAAACTTAAATATATTTAAATGTTAATGATATTACTAAATATTGTTTTATGTTTTATATATATATATATATAGATAATATATATATATATATATATATATATATATATATATATATATATATGAAAGTATATATTTAACTTGTAAATTATATAATAACATCCACATATATAATAGTAACTATAGTTGTTAATTGTATAGTATCTAAATATATTTGTTCATAAACATAATCTATGAGTGAATATTATTTATAATAATAATATAAATATTAATATAAATATAAATAATAAATGTAATAAAAAAGTTATGTATTTAATAAGTTATATTATATCATGTACGTTATATATGTGTATTTATGAATTAATTATATAAAGTATATAGATGTTATAATATATCTTAATATGGGTGATAAATGACATGTCTAGAACAGATCAATTCAAGATTGCATTTTAAGGAATAACATAAGCATCTATATTCATACTTAAAAATGCTTTAAAAAATTCTACTTTCTACCAACTAAAACAGGTTTGATTGACAAATAATTATTAAGTCCTGGAGGCAGATGTGCACTAAGTCTTAGGATCCAATTCAGTTCAGCCAGGGCCAAATCATTGTCGGGATCTCCACCTCTTTGATTGTGTTGAACTATCTGTAACACTCTAAAGCAGAACCTATGGGTGGAATAATCTAATATATGTTTTGCTAATGCATTTATTTCATTACCCTTGTGAATATCATATAGGTGGTTGTAAATCCTATCCTGTAATCTTCTTTTAGTCAAGCCCACATAAAAGGCTTGACAAACCATGCAATTAGCAAGATAAACAAGGTTGCGTGTGTTATAGTTGGCATAAAATTTAGGAACAAAAATAAAATCAATATTAGGATGTTTATATATCTGTATTTTGGTGATGTAGCTACATCTATTGCATTGTTGACATGCAAAAGTACCTAAAGGCATTGGTGTAGAAGTGTCTAAAATTTTCTTATTGCAATGGTCATTGCATAAAATTTGCTTGAGATTCTTGCTATTTCTGTATAAAAATCTTGGTTTATTGCTTACAATCTGTTTAATATGTGCATCCATAGTAAGAACGTTCCAATTATTATAGATTATTTGCTGTACTTTATAAATGTCACTGGTGTATTTTATAGTATAACTAATCATATTGTTTACATTATTTAACCTATTAGGAGTTCTGTAATTAATATTTTCTTTAGATGAAACAGCATGGTCCATATGTGGGGGATCATTGTCACCCAAGATGTTTTTTCTTATAGTTCTTACCATATTTGGTTCATATCCTCTACTTATAAATAAAGTTTCCATAAGATTTGCCTCCTCAGCTGTTTTTTAATTGACTAATTGCTTTATTTGGAAGAGTTTTCCCATGCATATGAGTATTTAAATGCAAAGAAGTTTACTGAATGTTATCTGATGAAGCGTAGGTCACACTATGGAAAGTGCTCATCTTTTTTGTACTTCAATAAATCGTATTTGGATTTTATCTTGGAGCTTGAGATTTTTGAGAGATTCTTTGGAGTGTATCATTGTGGCTAGACCTCTCATTATTTTTCTTCATATACATTTGTTTTGTTGATGGGAGATCTACCTAGCAGTGTGGTTGCTTTCCTTTTTTGATATTTGCAAAGAATCTTGGGAGTTTTTAAAAAGACCAAGCCAGTTAAGTAATGTTTCAGAAATTACTTTTATTACTACTGAGGTGAAAGATTTATTCAGATGCATCCCACACACAATTTGCCTTCAATGGTTTACAGAATATTTAGCTAAACATTTTAAATTGTCACAGAGTAAAAATAATGTACTCAGTGCTTTGATGGACATTGTATTACATAATAATTATTATTGTTTTGAAGGCCAGTATTGTCATCAAAATAAAGGTAATACAATGGGAGCAGCTTGTAGGTCTTTGTATACAAATATAGTCATGATCTCATGGGAGGAGAAGTTTTTAACAGCCATTGTAGAGATTCTTCGAGCATGTACACACACTTTCTGGATGATATTATTATAGCTTGGACAGACAGTGTGAATAAAATTGATGATTTTATAACATACATGAACAATGCTACAGTTGTTTTTAAAATTCATGCATAATGTAGGCCAGGATTCATTTGCATATTTAGATGTCCAACTAAGAAAATAAAATAGGGAGCTTAAGACTTGTTTTCCAAATCTATTGGAATCCCACATATTCTAATATGTTTATACATTATACCAGCTGCCATCCACAACATCAAAAGCGGGCAGTTGTTAAAGCAAATTTGTGTGACAGTAAAGGCGAATCAATAAAGCCCAAAAGACGACTGTAATCCACTCCAAACCAATTTAATAGGCACACCAACATAAAACATTAATGCCAAAAAATACGTTTACGTCTAGAAAACCTCATCAGATGTGGGATGATGGTTAACTAACAGCTTAAATACCTCCCCTAATTAAAAAAATATGCTTTCCATTAAGTAATTAAAAATTTCCTTAAAAAGCTTTAAAAACTTTTTTTATATAAAAAAATAACAAAGAATGTTCAAAACAAATTCAACGTACAACGTACATAGGGAAAATTACGAGATGCAACAGTATTCAAATTTTCGACGGAGAGGAACAAGGGGGAGGTGGAGGTACTGAACATTCAAGTTACCAACAAACCCGACTTAGACTTTCACAATATCTTTCTGGAAGAAACCAATAAGAAAGAGCATTCTAAGAGATTCCTGGAACTTATTAAGGAATTTAAACCAGGATTTACTGTACAAAAACACCATCTTTTTAACTATTGACGTTGTAGATCTGTTTTCTAATATACCGCATGAAGAGGGCTTAAAACTTTTAGAAGAACTAATGTTTGAAAATAGTTCTTTAAGTCATAATGAATGTACTATAGTTATGCAGTTAATTGACTTTCTGTTAAAGTATAATTTCATCTACTTTAAGGGTGAATATTTCCATCATGTAAAGGGCGTAGCGATGGGGGCAGCAAGTGCCCCTACCTACACCAACCTGGTTTTAGCTAAGTGGGAAGAAAAAATGGTGTTGGAATCAATTTACAAGCATTGTTGGAGTTTTTATAGAAGATTTTTGGATGATATATGTATTCTGTGGGTGGTACCGATTAACCAAATTCAGGCCTTCATTGACCTTCTAAACAAAAGTACCAGTTTCTTGAGTTTTACTTTTAAAGTATATAAGGATAAGTTACAATACCTTGACATTGACATTAATAAAGAAAACAATGTATTTAATTCGAGGGTATACAGAAAAGGTACATACTCAAATTATTTTTTGCACTTTAATAGTGCTCACCCTTTTCATTGCAAAAAGAACATAGTCAAAGATGAATACATTAGGGGAAGTAGGGTGACTTCCAAGGACAGCGATTTTTGTAGTGAAATGAGAACCCTAAAACAAATGTTCAAAGCAAGGGGTTATTCGGAATGGCTGTTATATCAAGTTGAGAAAGAGGTTCAGAATGAAAGGGGTGTGAAATTCAAACCAATCTTAGGTGTCAAATTAACTGAAGAAAACAGGATACAAGATACTTTCAATGAAAATTTTGGTAGAGCACTAGTTGTTGAATTTAATGCCAGTCCAAAATTAGTCAAAGAAATTATGGAAAGGGAATGGAATAGATTTTCTACCTTTACAGACTTGGAAAAATTTTCTAAAGGAAACTTGAAAGTGGTTTATAAGAACTCCCGTAGTTTGAAAACTCTCTTGGAATCAAATTTTAAAGTAGGGTGTATAAATAGCAATAAAAGAAAGGGTAGTTTCAAATGTGGACACTGTCCATAGTGTCCATACATTATAAATAAGGAAAGCATTTTTCTGAAAAGTAGGAGTATAGTCCTTGAAGGAAAGGAATTTAGTAACTGTGATTCGAAAGGCCTAGTTTACTTAGCATTGTGAGGGATATGTCAAGCATTTTATGTGGGAAAAACTGAACGCAAATTGAAAAGGAGGATTTATAAACACATGTATGACATCCAAATACAAAAAGGGACTAATGCTTTGTAAAACATAAACAAGACTGTCCCAATGCTTATTTTGTATTTTTTGTCATAGAAGGGGTGAACATTGATATGAGAGGAGGGCTATGGGAAGAGACAATTGAATATAGAGAGTTGTGGCGGCAGCTCACAAACAAGCCACCCGGTCTCAATGAAAATATTTCATTAATCCTTTGCTCAAACTTAGATCAGCAAAATTGTAAAGTTAGGTACATTCAAGTGAGGTTTTAGCCTGTTTTTTCCCCTTCTTTTTCTTTTATTTACATTAAGTATTTTTTGCCACTTTTATCAATTTTTTAACCTATTGATTAACATTCCTTGTATAACGTTGGATTTCGATGTTCAAATGGAGCTTGCATATTAAGATATTTTCAGGTCTTCTTATATACATTTTGTAATGATTTTATAAAACATTTTTTATGAATAGCCACAAGAGGGTGCTAGTGTCCTATACATTTTGCAGTTTTCTCTGTATTTTATATGGTTCTCAATTTACAAATGTATTCACATCTGTATTTATATCAGAAATTAGGGGACAAAAGTTTTAATTAATGTCAATGTGTAAAACATTTCATTATTATTGATAAAATGTATGTTGAATTTGTTTTGAACATTATTTATTTTTTTTTTAAAGTTTTTAAAGCTTTTTAAAAAAATTAATTACTTAATGGAAAGCATATTTTTTAATTAGGGGAGGTATTTAAGCTGTTAGTTAACCATCATCCCACATCTGATGAAGTTTTCTAAACGAAAACATATTTGTTTGGTGTTAATGTTTTGTGTTGGTATGCCTATTAAATTGGTTTGGAGTGGATTACAGTCGTCCTTTGGGCTTGACTTGCCTTTACTGTCACCCTTTTTTTGGTTATTGGTGTTGTTGGTGACTACGTGGATTCTTTTCTTTTTACTGGTGGATTTACCATGGAAGGCGAATTGAGCTGAGATGGCGGCAAAAAGACTAACAAAGAGGAAATGGGCCAGATCAGGAAACTTGTTGGCCAACTATCGCAGCTCATAGATTTACTTACAACCCTGAGCCAGTCAATGATCGAGCTAGTGAGTAAGGCTCAAGAGGGGAGGAACCCAGGAAACAGTGTTCAACACAGGAGCACGTTGGTGTGAAAATGCCAGAATTAACGAGACTATTGCTCCACAAGTTACTAATCTACAGGACAATTTTATTAATGGAATGGATTTTGGACAAACTCCTTTTTCTCTTAAAGAACAACGAAGTTAACGGAACAACAGGGACTGCGGCTGAACTTCATATTCCCTTGGGGCAATGCTCTAACTCTCAGTTCCAGCCTATAAGCAGCAAAGTGGAATTCAAGGACTGGCTTCAGGTTAGTTTTTCAACGGAGTTTAAAAACAAAGCTGGGCCTGTCGCTGTTACTTATAAAAATCAACTAGACAACTTTGAGAGACTTTTATATAAATTTAAAACATTGGACATTGAAAATAGTTATCTAGCCAAATGTATTTCAGAAGGGATTGTGCCGAACGGGTTAAGGGTTTATAAATTTCCCAACAATGTTGTCCCCGGCAGCACAGTTCCTAAGGAATTAAAAGACATTTTTAACAGATGTGGGATTGATGTTTTAAAGTGCATGGTTGCTGAAAACAAAAGAATAAGGAAAGACTTGTTGAAAGAAACTGAAGCTGTGAATGAATGTATTAAAAATGACTTAATGCACATGATTCCAGCTGAAAGGGATAAATGTAACAATATTAGGGTTGACATAGACAAACACTGTGATGGACTTGTTGAACGGAAAATCAAAAAATTAGAAAGGGATATCACGGAGTATAAAAATGACACGGCTTACCCTAAGGCCAAGGCTGTCACTAGGTTTTGGGAAAGGAAGAATTTTAATGAAGAGACCTATATAGAAGGGAATGTTAACTATAGGAGGAGTGAGCACCCCTCAGATTTGGATGATTTTAATGAATATCCCCCTTTAAGGAAATCTGAAAGGATCAGAAATAGGGACAATTACGAGATGCAATAGTATTCAAGCTTTTGGGGGAAAGGAACAAGGGGGAGGGGGAAGTACTGAACATTCAAGGTACCAACCACCCCGACTTAGACTTTCACAATATCTTTCAGGATGAAACCAACCCTTTTAGATTTATTAAGGACGATTTTAGTATTTATAATTTTAGTCATGTGGTTTTAAAGAAAGAACTTTTTAATTTATTAAGCAAGGGAATTAAATATATTCCCCTTAAGAAACATGATCTTACTAAAACCCTTCTTGATGTTAAGTTATTTATTAAGAAAATTAATTTAGAGACAGTATTTAATAATGACAATACCCATGAACCAACAAAATTAGTAAAGAAAAGTATATTCAACCCGCCATTACACCCACAAATAAAAAATTTTGAAAATTTAGTGGAAGGGGAGATTAGAATAAATTTTAATA